>NW_028186457.1:5412957-5463956 GCF_003343005.1 Rhea americana | reverse complement strand
TTTAATTTGGAAGGAATATTAAAGTTCATTGAGAATCAAGGACTTTCCATCCCTTGTTAGGCTAATGCGGGAGGAACAGAAAAAGGACTTTGGAAAGAATTTCCATGTAGTGAAAAGTATCAGATAAAATGTGGAGTGTAAAGATTGCAGCAGCAAGATGAAAGAAAAGGGTCAGGGAAAATAAGGAAAGTAAAAGGAGGTATGTGGCAGACAAAAAGAAGATTGCAAGAAGAGATTAAGATGTTTTTCAAGTACATGAGGAACAAGAGGTCAGTGAAGGGCCTTTAGGAGATGACAAGGGTAATTTAGTGACAGAAGAGGCATATATTGCAAAAAATTAGATTATTTTGCCTCAGTATTCACAAAGGAAGATGAGGGAAGGATGCCAGATTTTTTTTTTTCTTGCAGAGGAAGGAGAAATACTGAGGGATATAGAGGATCAGGGCAGTGCAGATAATCAGGAAATTAGACCAAAACAAAATAAAAACAAACCACAGGGATGCTGCGTCAGCACATAGGCTGCCAATAGACCTAAAGGATTATCTGTGACTTGATGAGAAGAGAAAACAAAACTAACAATGACGTTCCGGCCACAAGGACTCCTTCTTCAGTGAAGTTCTGGAAATGAAAAAAAAGTGGGGAGAAAAGCATCCAAAACAAGACAGTAGTGTAAATCAGAGGGCAAATAGGRAAGAGATGGCAGAAGAGAGAGATCTAAAAACCCTTTAGAATTTGGGATCAGGCAGTCATGAAATAAAAAAGACCTTTTCATTAAAAAAGATACTGAACGTRTCAGAGGACAAGTCAAAAAAACACTCTCATTTCCTTGGTCTGGGTACTCAGGATACCGAAGTTGATAAGCAATGGCCAGATTCATAGATCGTGTGAATTAGCGAACTGTTCAGCTACTTCAAACAAGCCACAAAATGTTGTTGGTGGGTTTTGCACAAAGCAAGTTGCACATAACTGAGTCAAGTATGTTTAGTGCTGAAATAAGTTCTTGAAGTCTTGACAGTTGCAGGAGTTAGCACACCAGCCGTTAGGATCTCTGTTTACTGTGTAAGTGTGAGCTAAATTCCTTTGAACTCATTTTAGCACATCGTAAGAGCAAGCCTGCGTGGTGCATCTTGGAAAGGCAGTCATGCTGCAAAGAGCTGCCTTGATGCGTATTGAGTGCATGCATGTGGGAAATTTGTATACAGTAGCAGGAGTGCTGTAAATCAACATCCTGATTTGAAGTATACTAACTTCCCCTCCAARGAAAACCCAAATACCTGGACCCAAAATGAAGAAAAAGAAATCTATGTGTTTTCTAGTTTAACTTCTGAGGTGTAAGCATCGGTTAATGAAAAAACAAGCTTGTCCCCTGGGCTCAGTGTGGGAGCGGGCAAGAATTCCAGTTCTGGCTCTCATTGCCTTGAGTGGGATAAATAACCAGCCCCTCAGCTTTCTTTTGGAGTAATAAATCTTCTGCCTGACATATGTGGCAACATGGGGAAGAGCAGAGATCCAGCCTTGGCTACTGACATGGACAACAAAACTGCATTGGGAGTATAATCTTGCATTGGCCTTTGAAAATACTGAATTCTAGACATTAATGTGAGATAGAAACCCAAATCTTAAAATGAGCTATCCACCTGATAGGCCTTATGCTGATGCTTAAAAAAAGACAAGATTAACTCTCTTCTCCCTCTCCATTCTGGATGGATGGGAGTCAACTCCTATCTCTGTTCACCCGTTGCTGCTTGAGGGTGCATGGACACAGGTTGATCTGCCATTCTCTGTGAAGATAGAAGAGCTGTGGATGGAGGGGGGGGTTTATTGGCTAACCTAGCTTCCTTAAGATGAACGTGAAGAGGTCTGTTCAGAAGGGAACACATGAGAGAGAAGCAGTGTGGTGAGCTAGCTTTGATGCAAAATCAACCATCTTTTTCAGTGTTTTTTTTAATCTCGGGTTTTGTGCTTTATACAGAGTGAGATGCCGGATAAAGTTGGCAGATTACTTGAAAGACTTCAAGGATTTGTAACCACAAAAACKTCTTTCCACTGCTAGCTTTAAATCTATCTTTCTACCTCTAGCTTTAATTCTTTCTTTTMTTCCTGAATTTATTAATTCCTTTTGCCCTTCTGCTGGCGTACTACCTCCAGGGTGTCACAAAARAATGAAACACTCCATCCCTCGTCAATGAGAAAATGTTTTCCTGGAGTGGACTACTGACCAAAGCTAGCTGTTTTCCAGGCTTTTTACATGAAAGGCCTAATCCTGAGAGCCTCACACAATCCCACCAGTCCAGGGAATGGGTTTCCAGAAGAATTTCAGGGTTTGGTCTTGGGCTGCCTGAGTGGGAAGAAAATAGGTGCTAAAGTTTGATCTTCCGTGTCTAGTGCGGGACGCTGAATGATGATGGCCCCAATGAGAACCTGACGGAGAGGATCCTGCAGGATGCGCAGCGCTTGTTCCTGATGAACGATGTTGTGCAGCCAGTCACTGTAGATCCGTATGTGACTCAGGACAGCATTCGATTTTCCAAACTGGTGGTTGATATTGTTCAGGGGAAGGATACTCTCTACCACGTGATGTATATTGGGACAGGTAAGAGCATGAGAGCCTAAGAAAGCTCTCTCCTCTTGTTCACAGAACTAGCAGCCCTGAGCCCCCAGTTGTGCCATCGTTACACAATTGTCATGCGGTATCATTTTGACACAAAAAATCATGGAAATTAGTTTACCTGAATAAAATAGAAGCAAGATGGAGGACTTGAAACAGAATCCCAGGTGGACAGGCCATAAATCTACAAAATGTTTAAAAACAACAATAGCAGATTTCTCCCTTTTATAAAAACATATTTCAACAGATCAGATTAATACATAACAGTGAGGAAGAGTGAAGGTCACTGAAATGCTCCAGGGTCTTGTGCATGTAAGTTGAYTCGCTGTGCTATGACATCCGGATCCCTCTATCAGCAATAATAATATTTAACCTCCAGGCTTGCTGCGAGGTTTTAGTAGTTTCTTTCTTTGCACTTCCATATGTCAGCTGGTGTAGACTCCTTGGTGCTTTCAGGGGTRCGTAATAACAAAATGCAGATGGGGAAGCTGAGGCAAGCACTTTTCTGAGGTAGCATGGTGAACCAGTGGCAGAGTTAAGCATCTGATCTGACTCTTGATTTCTACCGTCCTCTAACTAACAGGACACGCTGCCTTTTCTGAAAAGCACAGATACCTTGGATAAATGAAAGATGCTGAAGAGGGACAAAGCATTATAAATGGTTGTCTTAGCCCATATTCATGCTAATGATCGAAGTTAAATTAAATATTTTGATTAATCAGAGCATATGGCCAGCCTCATGGGTATAATGTATTTATCCTCTGTTGCAGAAGCTTTGACTTTAGAATAAGATGAATTGCCTCCATAAGTGTTAGTTTAATCTCACATCTGAATGCAGTCACTGTTTCATTCTCATATTACCATTTTCCAGGACTGTGTCATAAATTATCTAACTTTTACCACCACTTACCTGCAAAGTGATGGTTTCTGATGAGTTCTAGTAATTGCCACTGTGTGAGTCTCCACAAAAGCTGATTATGATGAGAGAACTTTATTTCAAYGGAAGTATGACGTGGTTCTGGGATTTTTAGATACTGATACTATCTGGGATGTATCCTGTTACAAAGCCAGGAGAGAAGGCTTAAATTATGTTCACTTCCTGCCTCAGACCATTTGTGTGGAAAAGGGTTCTCCCATAACCTTGGCTTCTCATTCACATTTGCTTTCTGGCCCTGGTTAATGGTAACTGGAGAATTTAAGTTCTGCTGGACCTCAAACTTTTAAAGCATTCAAATGCTTAAGTAGAGGCAACCCTGAACACAAACCCCAAATCTGAGTCAAACCAAGCCCAAACTTGGGTCTTGATCTTATTCCGCTCTTCAGGCCCTGCCAAGTGAAAGAAAAGCTACCTGTGGCAGTCAGGTCTGCCACTGTAAACTACTGAGTTTTGGCACCAGTACAGAAGTTATCTTAACAGAAAGATTAACTCAGGAGCAATTGGTACAAATAGACCTGTTTRGGGGTTTTAATGAAAAATTATTTGGTTGGTTTGGCCCCCTTTTCCCTGGCAGAAATCTCCCACAGTTTATCAAATCCTTAAACTTTTTAGTCAAGAGCACTGTGAACACTGACATATATATTTTCATGTATGCACTGCTCATGCCATAAAATCCCTTGTCAAGTTGGCAGGACTGCTTCTTCCAGGAAGAGGAGCAGTTCAATCCGTGACCCATGCAGTCATTCTGGTGGCCTCTGAGATTGCCGGCAGGGCCGCTGCATCTGATGTCACTTGTCACAGCCCCAATGAGACTGATCTGCTCCATAAACCAAAGGAAATATAGACTCAAAGCACCAGAAATGATCCCTACTATGTCAGATCACCTTGTGTAATTCACTGGTAACAGGACCAAGCTCTTTTTTTTGCCTCACTGCTCCAGCTGGGAAATATTTCCAGGAACTCATTCTGCAGATGATTCACATCCTTCTGCTTTCCAACTACAGTGTATTCCCAGCCAGTTTATGTAATGTCTGAGAACTGTTTAAGGATTGTACCTACGTAGCTGGGGCTCTACATACCATGGGCTGCAGGTGTTTTAAAAATGACACAGGAGTAGGGTTAAAGCAGTGGTGTAAAAATGACAATAATATTGAAGTCTTTGTGCCTGTATGAAATCAAATCAATGCTTCCAAGATTTACCTGTGTCTTGTTTCTTGTTCCATTAGAGTATGGGACCATCTTGAAGGCACTTTCTACCACTAATAGGAGCTTGARGAGTTGTTATTTAGAGGAAATGCAGATTCTCCCTGAGGGACAACAGGAACCAATCAAGAGTCTCCAAATCCTGCACAGTGACAGGTCGCTCTTCGTGGGTTTAAATAATGGAGTGCTAAAAATTCCTCTGGAGAGATGCTCCATGTACAGAACAGAAGGGTAAGCAAATTTACAGCTCTGATATATTCCCCTTCAACTTAAAAAGAAAAGTACCAGGGAAACATATTCTGGGGTGGTTCGTTTTAGAATGTCTTTTTTCATCAGCACCAGACAGAAGACATCRGTGAAAGTGCATCTCCTGATAGATGCACCCATGCCAGGAGCAATGAGAATAAGCAAAGCAGGATTTTTTTTTTGTGAATATTATTTAGTCTTCATCAGAAATTGATTGTAAGTTTACCAGGGAAGGACTTGCAGTATTTACTTCTTTTTCTCTCCACCTTTTTATTTTATTTTTTTTATTTTTTTTTTTTTTGACATTTCAGTTTTGATTTTATCAACTCCATGTGTTTTGCTGATGGGTCTTACTGGCTGTATGGCTGCAGGCTCCTGAGTCTGGGTTACCACCAGCCTATCCTGGCTTATACAAATGATCACCTCTCAAACATCTGATGAGGCAGGGCTGGGCTGGAGGGCAACTTGTTGTAGCTGTTAGAAACCAATAGCTCATTTCAACTGTGTGTGACACTGCTAACACCTGGACAGATGCCATGTCTGGATTGCACCTTTTAGAAAGGGTAGGAAAAAAAMCCTCTTTTAATTGTCAGTACTGGCACCCAGGCCATTTTCCACCCAGCAGTGAGTGCAAAAATCTTCTGTACCCTAACATAYGCCCTCTTTCCAACAGGTGAAACAGTATGACACCAAATGATTGACATGCATTCAAATGATCTCCTTAAGTATGTAGTGGGTCTTCTGGGGGTAATTGCTTGTTTACATCCCTAGAAAAAGCACTTCCACTCCTGCTTTGCATCGTTTTCYTTGAGCGGAGTTTGGTCTGAAATTGATATTCTCTGCACTAGACAAAAGGAAGGAGTTTGCTAGCACTGTCTAAACTGGCTCCCTCTGTCATGGCCTACTGCAAAATGTCCCTGTTCCTGCTGTCAAGAAGCCTGATACAGAAAATGTCACCGTCATTTTATTTTCAACAAGTAGAGTTTATCTATTAGCTTGTACTAGTCATGTCTGTCTAAGTATAAAAATGCCAGCTCTTTCTATTTTTGCTGAACCTCTTAATTATCCCTTTCAGAAAATATACCTCGATCGTTACTGCAAGTTTGACTCAGAAACGTTTAATGTGTAAAGGTTTAGCTGTGTATACAGAGAGGCTGACACAGAAGTGTTTAGGAAGAGAAAGAGATTCACAGCTGGGAAGTGCCATCCCATCCTTAGCCCTTAAAAGCAGAGATTTAAAAGAGTAGAACATAACAGCTGTCCTCTTCAGGCTGTCCTGGAGAATTTCAGTTTGAGAATATTTATGTGCGTGTATACATATATATGATTCAATTTCAAGAGCATCAAGTTCTTTTTTTTTTTTTTAACTTTTCCTAATCTTGAATTCAACTTTCCAGTAATTTATAAATCATGTTTCCATTTCAGCTTGTGTAAGTACTTTATATGACCCTTCCATTAAAACTCGAATGGTGGCGGTTGGCTGACTCACCTAGGACATAGGGACAAGCGAGGATAAAGTGGCAGTGCTGGAGAGCAGAGGAGTGGGGTGCACCTCCCAGGAGCACCATCCACTGAGGATCTGGAGGTCACAGCACGGCTCCTCAGTAGTGTAACTTTATTGCAGCAAAGCAGGTACCCCGCTCCAAGGAGGCCTCCTCGCGTGCTGGTGGCCACAAGCAGCCTGCGTTTTGTGCATTGTACAGCACTGAGTCTTAGCTGAAGTTACTGGGAAGCTTTTATGGGAAAGTTGTTTTTTCTAAACCAAACTTTATGGAGGCATCTTTCAATGCAACAAGGAAGCAGTCCAGCTCTTTGAGAAGACTCAAACCCTTCCCCATTTACCAGTTTTGTGACACTTCTAGGCAATTTAAGTCAGCACTGGGTTATACCAAAGTACGTGCGCGGAGACCTCCCGACGGCAGGGCAGATGTGTGTGTTTGGCAATGCGGGAGGCCAGGGTTTGCTGGATTTGGGTGCTGGCCAATTAGTGTATTTGTCTTGATTGTAGTGGATCCTCTGCCCTGCAGCTGAGTGTCATACAGGGACTGTACACGAGGGGAAAAAAAAGAGAAATCGTAGGAAAGCTGAGGAAAGCTGTTGTTAATTTTTTGAGAGGGTGTAATTTTTTTTAAGGTAAGCTTTTTTGTAGGAAATTTTTCAACTGCAAATTTTGGAAACCTTTTTCCTGTTAGCATCCTGGCTGTGTAGGTGACAAGTCAGCTTGGCCTCCTTTGTATTTCTTTCAATGCTGAACTGTATCGAGAGGGATGTTTTAATTTCCGCCAGTGCGTTCCACCTGGCACTTCTCCTGGGCTGTGATTTATTGCTTATTGTTGTGCCTATGTTTAATACATGCCAATATACAGCCACCACGGGAGGAAGGACTCCCACCCCTGTGGCACCCCCCACTTACTTTTTTGTTGTGCTGTGACTTTTTGACTGTCTTTTCCTGAAAAGCTCTTGTTTCAGCAATTTTTATAATCTAATCGTTTTGATGGGGGCTCGGGAAGCTTTGAGATGATGGAGAATTTGTGCCTCCCAGGCAGGAATACCGCAACGCTGTTTGTTTTCCTTGGCTCTGCCTCATGCTATCAGGAAACTTTACAGCCTTTTACACCCCGGGGGCTGATGTGGGTTTGTGATTGCTGGCTTAGGATTCCTGCCATCACCCTGCCTTCTCCCTTCTCCCTGGACTGGGTGATCATATGTTGAGGGAAAATTGATCCTGGCGTTGATCCTCTCCAGCACTCCCTGTTGCTGTGTTGCTTTAGGACTTTGGGGCATGTTACTGAGGCTCGGAGATGGGGCAGAGAAAAAGGCAGCAGGGAAGGGAAGCGATGGCAAGGGAAAAACGTTTCTGCCATCTCCTTTACTGTTTGTTTATTGACACGGCACCAACTGAGTCTCTTAAATGGAGACTGGTAACTCAGCCTCGCATCTTGATGTGGTTCGTTGACCCAAGATATTTCTGGGTGTCTAAACAGCGCTTTGTGTGTGCCCACTGACCTGTCTCAATCTGTCTTTTCAAAACAGCCAGTCGCAGCAGCAGGGCAATGGGAAGACATCTGTAATGTCAGCTGCCCAAATTTACAGGCTGGACTTGGCTGCAGGGACCTTGCCTTGTGCGTGTGTTTTCCTACTGTGCTTTAAAGCTGCCATTCTCCACTCTCACTGGAGAGTTTTAGGAAGATGTCCAATGTGAGCAAACTACAAGCCCTTTGAACGTGCAGGGTGTTTTGAAGGCTGCTTTGCTGGGTGGTGGCTTGGCTGTGCTTGCTGCTGCGTTTTGCATACCTTTGAAATCTTTTCAGCCTCCTTGCAGTTTTCAAAAGAGTTTGGATTTCTACCTCAAGTTGCCCCCAGGCTTTGAGTAGAGTCAGTGTTGCAGCTTTATCACTGACATCCCCCATATCTCTAAAATGTGTCTGAACAAAATCCTGGATCTGACTTCTGGAGGGGACGAGGACTTTAGATCTGGACCATTGTTTTCAGGTGGGGCCTGTGTGTCAGGGTAGCTTAGTAATTACTTTAAAGGGTGATGTTAAATTCTTCATTTTAAGAATGGAAGTCAAACAGGTGGGAAAATGTGCTTCTAGGCTGCCCTTCTGCAGCATCGGGGCAGCGTGCCTCCAGAGCAGCATCCGCTGAGCAGACTAGCCACCCTGAGGCCAGCCTGGGAGTTGTAGCCATTTTTGTTTACACATTCAAATAAACAAAAGAAAATGTGCTTAGGAACCAGACCGGAGTGTCTCCTGAACACTCACCTTTTCTACTCTCTCCTGAGCAATTTATCATAATGCACTTTATGCTGATCTTTGTTCGTCCCTCTCCCTCCTCACAGTTTTTTCGCATAAAATCTGTAGTTTGCATGATGTAGGTTGTTATTGAGGATATACAGTGAGGTCCTGCAACCAATGTGTATTATAGCAGGTTGTGGGAGTATTACATCAGGTCGAGCTCAAGTCAGCAGGGTTGCTCGTGCTTTGGCAGACCCTCTCCCTTGTCTGCACTCTGCCGGCTTCCATGGCCTTGTTGCAGGGAGTTTGCTAATGAGCTATGCTGAGCTTTAGTTGTCCCACTTGGCCTAAACTCCGCTGTGTGTCCCCTCCGGCCATGTTGCTTAATGCAAAGCTAGCAGAAATGRCTCAGCTGACGAGGACTCTTCTCTGCTGACTTGCGAACTGCGAGGAACACAACTCACCTCTAAATAGCTCGAGGCCAGTGATCAGACAACTAAGTACACACGGGTGAGTAACTCCTGAAATGGCTCCAGGGACTCTTAGGGAGAAAGGGTCAGCAGCCACAGTAAAGAAGCACAGAGGGTTTTTGTACTCTTTCTCTCTCTCTCTTTTTTTTTTTTTTTTTTTTGTCTTCCAAAGTACAAAATTGGAAAACTCCTAACATGGTCTCTGTACCACTTCCACACCATGTTTTAAGGGAAATATCTGAGATATTGCATGGAGAATTATTTTAGTTGTTATTGGTTGATGATTTCTTTTTCCATTTGTTTTGGGTTGTTTTTTTTTCTCCTTACAAGGTACAAAGTCCTTTGTAACAAAGGAACAAAACACTTGAATTCAGCGTTGTAAAGCTTGAATAGTTTCAAGATTACCAGATTTCAGGAAAGAAAGTCTTGGGGAACTTAATCACAGAAATAGTACAGCATAGGAAGAGGTCTAAAAGTTTCCCAGTGTTAGGGAAGGAGAGACCTAAGTATGGGCTGGAAATCCTCTGGCCTCCTCATCAGAATGCCTAGAGTTCCTCCAAAGACAAACAAGCAGCTATTGTTGGGTAAAGTTGTGGGAAGGAAAATGGTAAGGGAGGTATGGGGAGGAAACAGAGGAAAGGCTGTTCAGTGGAGCCCAGCAACCAACAGATCATTTGGGTGACCCTAGTGGTAAGACTGTTCAGCAAAGACCCTGAAAATCCAACCACTTCTCAGCTGAGTCTGTTGAAAATCTGGCCCACACTTTTGAAAATCTACTTGAGAGTTTTAAAAAATTCCCAGCACACTGAACATCCTTTAAGAACAAGTCATTCAGAGGATAAAGGCAAATAGAAAGGCAAGAGCCTACAAAAATATGTGAAGTTTAATCATCTATTTCCATCTGCTCAGGCTGATATGGTCTCTCCAAGATTAAGGGAATTAGGTAATTATTTTACCACTAACTTAGAAAAGCTTTGGAAGACTTCATAGGCAGAAATAAGAGTGCTCAGCCCAACCTTTTGTCGTCCATAGTCTCCAATAATAAAGCATAATAAATCATTAAACATCTGGTTTGACATTCTGGTTCCATTTAAGTAAATAGCAAGACTCCCACTGACAGCAAATGAAGATATCGAGCAGAACCATATTCACTAAAGCTCCTAAAAAGAATAAAGTTTAGTAGATGAAATGGATTTGTGTTCTTTAAATAGAACTACAAAATTATACCATTTCTTCTATCCAGAGAACACATTTGCCTGTGCTGTAGCAGGCAATTACTCCCATTTTGTTTAGTGTAACTGCTTAGATATGTAAGGTTAAGTTCATCCATACTGTTTACAAAATCTGGACCTTTAAGGTTCAAGGGAATGAAACAGGAGTAAGATGTCTGGATTTTAGCATATCTGGATTTAGCATAGTCTGGGAAAGGAATGTGTCTCTGTGTATCTAAAATTGAAGGGGGGAAAAAAGGAGAGGGGGCAGGGTAAACAGTAACGTAGTGAGCAGGGGCATGTTTCCAGTGAGATGCCAGAGAGTCTGGTTTTCAATCTCATCTTATTTGACATTATCTTTAATAGCATGGAAGAAAGAAAATAGCGTACTTTGTAGACGGCACTTAAGGATGACGGAATCACAAAAAAATAGCAAGGAGAGAAATACAACCCGAGCAGGAAAACCAGCACGAGGCTGAGTTTGAGGAACAAGCCTTTACTGAAATTGCTGGTACTTGCATTACCACAAAAGAGAGGACACAGGAGGAAACAGTGGAAGGGCTCTACTCAGAACCAAATGAATTATTAGACTTTCTGTTAAACACACCAACCAGTAGAAGGCTTTACATTCATGTTAAGTTGTCCATACACTATTAGGCTCCCACTTTGAGCTGGGAAGTGTGTAAATGTCCCCAGGTGAATGGTACCTTGGCATCAGTGGGATTTTGTAGACACGTGCTGGACTCTGGGGTTTTGCAGCTGCTGGAACAGATGCGGGTCACTTCAGAATGAGCCGAGTAAAATGAGCAGATTTCAGGGCTCCTGGCTTTTGTTTCCTTGCTGTGATGACTACGTTGCTAGTTTTGTTTTGGGGTGCTGTGCTGGGAAGGGAGGAAAATGAGGAGAGGTTGAATGTGCTGGGGAGCTTTGTTYCTTAGTTTTAAAGGGTATTGCCCTTGTGACTTAGCTGGCGGGGAAGACCAGGAGCGGTTTAGAGTATGGATCCTTTTGCCGTTAGCAAGCTGGCTTTAGGCGAGCTCAGATCAATGATGCCTAAAGGTCATTACCATCTGACACCTGCTTGGTGGGCTGTGTGAAATCAGTTTCAACGCAGTGGCGACCGACAGAAAAGCACGTACTTTTCTTGGAATACATAATGTTAGGATGACATTGATGCTACTGTTATACAAACAAGATTAATAACTAGAGCTACCAGCAAGCCCCAGGGCAGATATCCTTTGCCTGTGCAAATTCATGCAATTTGCTGCTCTTACGTCRTAAGATTTGTATTCTAGGCAGCGGTCGTGTTCGGAGATGTGGCTCCTCATGCAAAGAGCCTACATCTTACTGCTGCYGTAGCTGGTTTGCTTTCATGTCTCAAGCTTTCAGACAACAGTTACAGTGTAAAACATAAATGTATCCTTCGTTTTACAGAAGCCCGTTATTAATACCAGATGAATACATTGCTACAGATATGTCATTAACTTCTTATTAGGAGATGCGCTATTTCACCTGTTTGGGGAGAAGGAAGGATCTGGAGTCAGAGAAAAGTTGTACGTGTAAAGATCAAGAGAGCATATACAATATATATATGGTTCATGAAAAAGCATTGTACTTAGTTCTATCTAGTGTCTTTTACATGTCAAAATATCAAAATGCTGYAGATCTACTGTAACACTCTAGTGTGAAAAGGGATAGGGCTAGATTTCAGGAGTATCCGTTTAGTTAAGTAATAGTCTCTCTTGTTAAATAGTGGAATTGATACTGCTCGATGGTGTTTTTGCAACTATGTGGGGAGTAAGCAATGGGGAATATATCGAAAGGACCATTTTACCCCTTGTTCAGTGCTGAAACAATCTTATGCTGGGCAAGAGACCTGTTAGATCCTCAGGGATGTACTAGATGGTCTAACACTTATTTGCCTTCTCCAACATACATTAATCTACAAAGACTGTGTCTGGTTGAATCTACATCTAGTAGAGCAGAAAATAATTACCCAGAGCTTAACGAAATCCAGCTTTGACAAAGGAGCTGCTTAAATATGGATTACTCTTTGCTGCCTGGGTTACAACTGACTGTTTTCAGGTTTCTTTATCATCACTCACATCTCTAAGATTCCTTCCTTTGCAGRTGTTTTTCCCTTCCTAAGTTCCCCTTTTAGCATGGTTTATGTCCTTAAGTCTTCCAGAGGCTACATAAAGCACCCTTCTCCATCCCTGTTGCTAGGGTTGCCTAGGGTTTAGGCAGCTGTTCTTGCCTAAACCAGCCTTTCTCCTTTATCCGTTTATATCACCAGACTACAGGAATTTACTTGTTCTCAGGGAAGTCTCAAATCTGCAACCACGAAGCTGAAATGTGGAAGGAGAGCACATGGTCACCTGGCAGCCACCTTCAGACACGGGCTGACATGGGGCAGGTCCAGGCAGGAACACACGACCGCGCTGGTTTGCCCAAGCTGCCTTYCCAAGGGGTGTTGAGTCCCCGCTGCCTCTTCCCATTTGGCAGCCCCAGGGGGGAGGTTTTCTTTAGGCTCAAAAGCCTGCTGAGGCTGGGAAATTATTGTGCTTCAGAATCCCAACAAAATCCCCCCACTCAGAAATTCCTTCTGGCTATTCCTTTCACTGGGGCTTTAATAGCATCCAAGTTTTCTTGTGGATGACTGATCCCATCATTGGTAGTCAGRGGCCCTCTGTATTTCTGTTTTTATTAGAGGTCAGTTTTGCTTGGCACAGTGACAAGAGTTCCTTATAGTGTTTATGGAACACCACATTCATTTTTTTTAATAAGCTGCTTTACTGATGTAAACATAAATCTAGATTTAATCAGACTTTTTCTCAGGTGGCATTAATCTTCATATTTGAATAAATGCAATGTTGTTTTATTTCGCRGCATTAAAAATAAAAAGAACACCTATCCAATAAAGAAGTCACTGTTGCTAAAAGATGATGGAATGGGATGTCAGAGGGTAAGAAAGAGAATAGTTTGTTCTGTAAATTGCATGAGGCCATAATCTATAAACCACGATCGATTAAAGAGATATTGAAAATGTTAGAGCGAGAGGTGGATACTAATAACTCAAGGTTCCTGATGTGGAAAGGAAAATAAGGTGAAACTGCCTATGAAAATCATGGGTCTGTTCACTGTTCCTTTCWAATAAGTTACATGTGCTTGGCCAATAAATGAAATTTAATTTTAGAGGTCATTTTATGCCATAGCTTTAATTTATGCATTCAAAACAAATTGTGTGCAGAGTAGGAATCACTAATAYTAAGTATGTGTGGGCGATAAATTGCACACATACACTTCAGCTTCTCTGCTTTCGTGTCCAATATCAAATGCCCAAATACCAAACCTTATCTATCCAGATCAACATCAGCTGTAGCCCTCAGAGTGGTGGTACCTGACAGTTCTAGTATGCTCTTCCTGAGCAGTGCCCTGCCACACAAATCGCMCCATTAATTGCATCTAAAGTATGTGGCTACTGATCTTGAGGAAAGGGCAGGAGCATCTGGCACAGAATATGTTGTATTCACCAGTTGAGAAATGAAGTTGCTACTTGACCACCATCTGACTAAAGCAGCTCAGTTCCACTCGGCTTCTTCTCTCAGTGGGGAAAGATAATGGATTTGCACAGATCACTAACTCATCTCTGCAGTTTAAAWTTTTAAAGGTATCAAAACTATAGGGATTGTTTGAAGGTTTGGTGCTTTTTTCCCCTTTATAATCTTATTTTCCTAAGCCATGAACATCCTTTTGATTCTCATTCTTCTCTTTTCATGCCATCTGGCTTTAGGGAAGACAGAAGTCCACTCTTCCTTGCATGGGCTATTGAGGTTGTCAGTAATTATGATTTGGTTGGCTGGAAGCTAATATGATTATTTGTTTAGTTCATCCTCTCTGTAGGTTAATAGCAATGGGACAATAAGCTAACCTTGTCAGGAAATGCCTGTCTGCCAAACACAGCTGCATGCCTGCAACTAGCAGACGTAGTTAAAACCACCCGCTTGCTTGCAGTGTTAACTTGCCTGCTCTGAGAGTAGAGCGAAGCCATGTGAATTCTGAGATCTGATTCCTCAAAGGAGCGAGGTGCAGCCTGTCTCCTAGGATGCTGAGCACAGATGAGTGTCGATTGCTCGGTGCCTTGCAGGATCAGGCCAATAAAAGTTTGCCCTGCATTAGTGAGTTGATAATGCTGCTAACACTGTGTCTCTAATGAACTAAGTGGTGATGCCCACTGGATACTTAAACATCTAGGTGCAAAATGGGGATCGCCGTCTCCCTGGTGAACGTGTTGCAGGCTCCAAATTCATCAGCAAAAATGTAGAACCCTCTCGTGGCATGATGCCACAGTTTTGTTAGCAGATACGGTTGGGGAAGGGTTTCTTAGTCTTTGGATCTAGACCTCTCCTCTGTTGATCATCACACCCTGTTGTTCCATTCCAAATTGCACTTAGTCATCACTAAGGAATGAGAGAGAGGAAAATCTAGAGAGGGTGAAGGTTGGGAGAGCAAGCACATCCTGACAGAGGAAAGAAGCACAGTCCTTTAGTGTGAATGCTTGAGATGACTACTTTGTGGCTCATGGTACAAAATGGCATGGTTACTTGTCTTCTCTCTGGTAATAAGARTGGGAAGAAGCTGTAGTAATTCTTTCTTTCCCTTGGTCTATCAAAACCTGATCTCTTCAGTCTAGTTCTATTGATCTGCAGATCCATTTATTACCCAGTCTAAAGCTTTTTATCTGTCAGGGAAAACTGATCAAAAGATGAAGTCATCTAGACCCAGAAGTGAGTTAAAGTCTGACTGAGAAACTTCTAAACTAGAGACTTTTAAGCCTTAATGAAGATTTTGAAAGGAGACATCATTCAGGCTATTACAAAAAAATTCCCAAATCCCTGTGTCATTTAGATTATGAGATTGCTACTGTCACTTTGCAAGCACCTTGGGACAAACATTCTGTTTAGAAAACAGTTGTGCTCAGTGATCAATCATTGTTGTGTGCCTTTGCTCAAATTCAGCCCCTTTTAAGAGAAAGAGCAAAAAATTTTAAAAAGAGAAAAACATTTGGTTTCATTTGTGATGCATTGTTTTCAGCACTGTGGGCGAGCAGTTCCTGTGTTTGTCTGAGCAGAAATCTCCTTAGCTGGTGGTCATCATAGCATGCTGATCGTACTTCCCAAAGGAGGTGAAGTTGTAGCTGCTGCAGCGATGTCACATGACTGGAGATGGAGAAGAGATGGGATTAGGACATAAGACAAGGCCTGAACAAGGGATGTGAAAGGGAGATACCTAACAGAGAATCCTTTAGATCGCACTGGGAGACCTTCTGCCTTAGGCCAGTGACCATTTTATTTATGCCTTGGTAATATTTTAGGAGGGATGAAGCTTCCCTTCTGGGAGAGATGCACTGGGACCAGCTATTCAGCCACACGTGAAGGGCCCTTGCCTCTAAGGTGCTGCCTGGATCCCCACAGCTGCCTTTGCATTCCCTTCTTCCTTTCCCTGTTCCTTTCCCCCCATTCATCCATGGAATACACATGTGGATCAAAATATTTGTACCACCTCATACCTTACATTTATCTCCAAGCAGGCCCCTGGGACATGGGGAAGAAACAAGTGCTGTGATCTCCCTTCCCCACATCGTAAGTCTTTGGCTTTTTTTGAGGAGATCTTGCTAAGGACCGTCATCTTGTAAGCAGGAATCTTTTTACTGCAAATGCTAATAGTGAAGGCTCAGGATTTTGTAAGCTTCAGAGGCCCTATAAAAACTCTTCTGAGTCATAGGTAAGAGTTTCCAGTGATGCCAGTGGGCAGTGGATAGTGCCCCATTTGCAGAGTCTGAATCCTTTGTGTTATCTCGGATCACTGCTGTAGAAATGATTGCAAGAGTCAACAACAGCAAGGCTTACAGCTCCGGAACAGCAGGCAGCAGGTGAGCTCTTATGAATAAGATCCTATTTTCATGCAAATGTCCTTGGTAAGTGAGAATAAGGAACTGGAGAAAAATACCTTACAAATAGAATTGTTTTTCAATTGAGCATTTTCCCTGTGTGTTCTATTATGCCCCAGATAAGACATTTATTGCAAGCCAATGAACTAAAGTGAATCGCTATTGATAGTAATGCCCTGTCATAACAACTCTGACCTCTTAGATATCCGTCAAGAAGTGCTCTCCTGAGTCCTCACTGAATGCACTGCAATTAGTAGATGGCCAGAGGGGAACTGAGGGCACAGGCTGTGTGGTATCATCACCGTCTTACTTCCACAAACGTGCCACTTTTGGGGATTTTATTAGCTAAGTCATTAGCATTAATACAGCCAGTGTTCCCTGCTGTGCTCAGGTACTCTTTGGGGGTAATGGRTTCTCTTTACTTGTATGAATTTTGGTGGGACTGTCACTGGTTCCTTGAGCATTGCTCTTCTGTCACTGTGGAAACCTGTGTAAAGCTTTCTCTGTTGAAGACTGTATATATGGTGTGAAATTCAGGTCCTACTGAGCCAACAACAGAAGCTCCATTAACTTAGAAATGTCAGACTTTCATTCTAGCCTATAAATGCCTCTGTATCTTACTTCACAGTATTTACGTAATGCCCCACGTGCCTTCTGGTCCCCAGGCCTGTGTGGGACTTTTTCGCAGTATCATGATATGAAATTATATTTAACATTTCAATTTATTTAGTGTTCTGCGCACAAGGAAATGCTGTGATATCTTTTCATTTTCCACACCACAGTGTCTGATCTACTAAGAATGACAGCATGTTGCTGAAGCATTTTGATCTCTGTGTGTGCATGTATGCATACATATATTTGCCTTTTGGTGTGTGCTCACAGGTGTGGTTTTATCATTTAATGACATAAATAGGGACATGTATKCTAAAGATATTTTAAAGATATAAATTAGGGTGGATTTTGAAGTGTTCTCTTAAGGTATTTGCCAGAAATGTCCTCTTGCAATAGTGCACATTGTAATCCTTTTCCTGCTTACAAAAGGGGGAAAAATGAAGCAAATTGTGTGTTAGTAAATACATTCCTCCTTACCCTTAAGTGTATCACTGTCAGTTGATATAATAGGTTTCTCACCAGAGTTGAGGCAGACGAGTGGGCTCTGAATTCTGAAGGGAGGCAGACAGCGTAGCTGTTTAGCTTTTAGATTTCAAATGGTTTTGAGGGCCTGCTGTCAGGTGGGAAGAAGTCCTGGTCTTTGATGGTTGTTAAATTACAGTGCGCACTTTGACAGCCCAGCGGAGTCAGGGGCTTGTGTGCGTGGCAGAGGCAGCCAAGTAAGAATTCATTGCTTCCAGGATCCCGGACCCGGAGACGGTGCAGCGCGGGCCAGCCGCAGCTCTGCGCTAACGAGCACGGTGTCGGGCTTTGGCCAAAGCCCAGCCTGGTCTAGGGGCTGCAGTAGGGTTCCCGATGGCTCGTCAGCTGCGAGGGTCGGTGTCGGTGGCGAGGGAATGGCAGGCTGTGATTCATCGGGTGCCCCCGAGGGCTCTGCAGCTCGCAGCTGGCAGCCAAGAGCAGCACATTAGCTGCCTGACATACATTATGATAGTGCCAGCAAAGTGGTCAGTGCCTAACTGGGATATATTGCAGCCTGCAGAGTAGCTGAGGGCTGCAGCACAGAACATATGGAGATTATTTTCTGAATTTATGCAGCACATGTTTTCCTATAAATTAAATTCAGAGAAAATGTGTATCATAATAGGGCAATGCTCACAACAGCCTTCCTTGTTGTGAATTACAATGACCTCTCTCTGCTCACAGGGTGCCCAGCAAAATGGCTTCATGCAGTTGGAGGCAATAGCATGTACTCAGTGTCAGAGTCTGGAAGCATGACCAAAGGGCTCTATAACTAAAATCTGGGCCTTTTTTTTTTTTTCATTGCTTCTCTCATTATTATTCTTCCCTCCAGAAACCGCGCAGTTTGCTCCTGAAATGCCGAGTTACCTAGAGGGTGGGCAGATGCCCTGCTTCCGCCTCGCAGTCCCAATGGCTCCTCAGTAACTACTTCTGTGCCGACCGTGTTGAGGGGCAGCCGCAATGTTGAAGGCAGATAAGACCTTTCCTTGGACGTGGAGGCAGACCCTCTCCGTGGATTGGGCAGCATGGCTTGCCAAAACAGTAGGATCAGGATCCATAGCCAGAATGAGCAAAGCAGCACATGTCCCTTCTGTGTCCTTGGACTGAGGATCTCAAATCTTTTCTAGGCAAATATTTGATGTTCTGTTGCCTGGGACTGAGTCAAAATCATCTTTGCCTTTTCCTTGCATGTTTTTAAGCAGTTGAAAGAAAATCTGGTAGACAGCCCATTGTGACTTCCATCCTAGAGCATGAAAGATGTAGAGCTATGTTCTTTATAATTCAGTAGTTTAAATCTTCACTAGAGCCAATGTCTTTCTGCAAAGTATGAGCAAACTGGAAACTTGTAATTAAAATATAAATGTATAGGTATGTGTAAAAATCAGTGGGCACCAGAGAGCACGCTACAGTCTAGGGTTTCCTTGGGGCAAATTGCTGTTGAGTCAGTACAGACTGGTACAGCATCCAGCATTTTCAGCTGTGCTTGAGAGACATGCTTTTTCATTTGTGGCTGATTACAAGCTAATAGGATTTCAAAGATTTCTGGATGGGAACAGTTCACATCTCATTGCATTTGATTCTTTTTTTTGATGTTTCATTTATCATACTGATACCTACCCTAGAATAAATTTTATTACTCTCCCATTTAGCTTCTTGAACTGAATTTTTCTCTTTGGTCCCTTGYTGGTGTCTAATTGGCAGTTTTCAAATCGTTTGGGACTTTTGGAAAGATCCTAGCAGCTCTTCATGTGATAGAGTGGAACGGATCATTGGAATAAAATACAGTGTTACAAATCTGTTTAGGTTTAGTTCTCTCTTCTTTGTCTTTGTCTAACACATACGTGATCTGGCTTGTACAATTATGTTTTCATAATGAAAACTAACAACTTGAAAGTGACTCATGAGAATAACCAATACAGCTGAGTTTTATCAATACAGCCTAATTCTATGACTGACCTTCTCTGTCTAGTGGCAGTAGTAACCCTAGTTATTTTTCTTTAGCAGCTCACATGTTGGGAACACACACTTAGCCTGTAAATATGGATTCAGGAGGAAAATGAATACAGCAGTGTTCAAAGCAGCCAAAAGCTTAGAAATAATGTTCTGCTGTGACTTTTCCAAACTGATATCTTGATGTTAGAATTATAAATGAAACCATTGTTCGAGCAAAGGCTAAGACTAATAGGAAGCCTTTATTACTGGTCCATTGGCTAATTGTGCTTGTCTAACCCCTCTGGATGGACAGAGTGTCAGAAAATATACTCACAGAGGTTGCTTTGTGTGAGATTTGGCCTGATGAGTGATTACTTGGGGGCAGAAAGATATCTCAGTGACAAGTGTTCTTTGACTAAAATTTGTAAAGTCATTTTCTTTCCCTAGGCCTTGGAAAGGAGTGAACTGATTTTTAATCTACAGCTTCTATGAGTGATACTTGCTTTGTGTCCCATCACCCTCCTATTCAGCCATTCCCCCCTTCCAAGCAGGTAAACCTCTGCTTAGAAGAAATTGTTTCTTCAGCTGAGCCTTGGTGCAGTTGACAGCTGTCATATACAAGCACTATACTTGAATACACATTTTTAGAGCTAGCCAATCTTAAAGAGCTTTAATCTTTTCTCTTTGCACATGCAGGGAATGTCTAGGAGCCAGAGACCCGTACTGCGGCTGGGATAGCAAGCAGAAGCGATGCACCACCATTGAGGACAGCTCCAACATGAGCCTGTGGACTCAAAATATTACTGAGTGCCCAGTAAGTGGAAGGAGTGGAGATATTTGTTTTAGATCCACTGGTCTGCGAGTGCATGTGTGTAAAAGGGAGAGAGAAAGTGTGTGGTAGCCTAGTGCCAAGAAGCTGCCTTAGGACAAGCTAGTCGTGTTGTACAGCTGCATCCTACTTGCTCTGTGCTCTGGAATGACCTGAGAGGGGAAGAGCACTGGCTGTTAGGGGGCACACTGAGCCCAGCGACAAACGCTTTCTCTAATTCTCAGCACAGACATCCCAATACATTTGTTTGCCTCAGAGAGGGGGATCCCAAGAGAAGCATTCAGTCGCCCTCCTGCCCACCCTTGCCTTGGGTGGAGTGGTTTGGATCATGCTGTTGAGTGCCTGCTGAGAAACAAGTAAGCCCRGATGAAACTGGAGCTACCTCATGGCTTCACCGTTCACAGTCTACACCATTCCCTTGGCTTCCCTGTAGGTCTGGGAAATCAGAGTAGCTGATGTACAGTGTCCTCAGGCTGTGGCCAGTTTGTTCCCCTCTTAGACCTCAGAGCTGGGTAAAGGAAATAAAGCTGGGGAAGAAGCATTGCATTAGTAAAGGCGAAGGCGTCTGAGGAACAGCTCAGAAACGGGGCATGGATGGTTTGCAGGGAGAGTGAAAGGATACAGTATGTATTAAAGAACAGGAGGGGAGGGGAGAGTGCACACAGAAAGAAAGTATGAGAAAAGAATGTTWACTTCTAACTTGAATTTAGTAGACCAAAAATCAAATCTCTGTGATATTTCAAGGGGACTGTCTTCTTTCCTTGCCTTGTTCTCCATGAGATGTAGCAATTAATAGAAAGTGACRCTGCTTGTGTCAGTTTGAGTTGGCTCTCTGGTTGCCTTCCCACCCACCCATCCTTTTTCTCTGACTACAATACCTGGCTCCTGGCTGTGATTCCCAGAAGCCATCTGGCCAAATTTAATTCCTGCTGCTTGAACCATACCTGCAAGGTGTTTAGGAAGGAAAGTTAGTCTTATTAAATAAATTGTAGTGTGTGGGGAGGAGAAATTTTCATTAATGTATGTCCATCRTTATTATCTTATGTCAATTAGCTTGTAAATACTGCTAAGTACAGTAGACAGAGAGAGAGGGCTGGATGGGTTGTATCTTCAGTAAGCTATTTCTGTCTGGAGGTGCTGGGATGTTTACKCCCCTTATCTTCTTTACTTCTCAGATATTTTCCCGGGAAATATTAGTCATTGCTTCAAYCCATCCTCAGCTTGGCAGGCTTAAGTTTTTCGCTGCTGGATTCAGAGGCTTGTGTGTTTATAACCCTCCTGTGTTGAACTGGGATGCAGTGCTTCTTGATTGCCCATGCTGTTATCTCGTCCTGCTTAATGCCTGTGTCTGTTGATAGGTGTGGGAGGTGTTAATCCGCTAGTTTGAACATGTCTGCTGTGGTGCACACCAGGGAGCAGGCTGCTCCAGATCATTGTTTCAAGGTCATAAAAATCCGGCGCAGAATATTCAGGAGCTTTGGCTGCTCTTGGTGTGCTTAGTTTACCTTTGCTTTAGCGTTTCCGTTGTAGATTATTTTAGGTTTAGGTGCTGTCGTTCAGCCTGTGTCCTTAGAGTGAAGGGCTGCCAGACACTTTAAAACCCACATGCAACCACTTACTCTTTCTTTCTCCTCTGCCCCTCACTGACATGAATTCACATCAGGGAGCAAAAGGTATGGCTCGTTTAAGCACCTTACGTCAGCTGTGCACCCAAGTACGTTCCTTGTGTTCAGTGCAAGATAAAGAAAGACTGTGGTCAACAAAGGCAAGAGCAGTGTGTACAAATGGCCGCTAAAAAGGTAAGGGAGTGCAGTTGCCCAAAGTGAAATTTCCCTATTAAAACAGGCCTATTCTGAGATTTTAGTTTGAGTTTCTGTTTTAAGAAACCTTGGCTTTTCTCCCCACACTTTTCTGGGCTGAGCACCATGCGCTCAGCTATGCTGGTACAGCTGTATGTGAGATCACACTAAAGAACAACATGGTCTAGATTAAAAAATCCCCTCCCAAATAACCTTTWCCCAACCCAGATAATGTCAATGAGTCCTTCTGCAGCCTAGACCACAAACAGATGTCYTGGCACAGCCAAAGGGGTGGCATGCAAGAACTTTTAAAGCCAGAACTGGCATATTATTGAATTACGTCCTAAGAGGGCCAGGCATTAGTATGAGTCAAGCACAACACTAACAAAACTCAACTGCTACTCTTATGTGAACATTCTTGTTCAGAGCTGCTCTGTTCATCTTTGCACACCACTACATTTTACTGCAGTTATCCGCTATTAGGCTTTAATAGTAAGGGACCTTGGAAACAGGATTAATCATACTGTGTTGACATAGCACCTTGTGCAGTGGTTAGTACATGTTATTAACAGATAACATCCAGAATCTGCGAAAGATTCATTGCTAACATTGCAATGTCAAAYATTCAAAGGTCATAAAAACCTTCAACGTTCAAATGTTAAGAAATGCTAGGACAAAAACAAGAGTTGTGTATGCAACTCTTGTTTTCTCTATTGGTGCATGCACCGTATCAGGCAGTCTTGAGCTACAYGATTGCATACTATTTCTTCCTAGGCGTGGGAGAGATGAGATGTTTTTTGTTTTTAGGAAAATGACCCCCTTCCCCCTCCACACATCCTACTTTATAGCATTGTATTGATGCCAATATGAGCCATTAGCAGGAAAAGCACTTCAGATTTGGTTCACAAACTCCAGCTGCCAAGCTCATGGAGTCTCTGTTGACAGCTGTCAACAGGTTAGCTGTCTGCAACTCAGGAACTGAGTATGTCCAGTGGCAGGAAGTGACTGTTCCAGTCCTCCTTTTCCCAAGCCGGATCATGCTCTACCTCCCAGGTTTTCATCCAAGGTCTGCTCCATATGCCCAGAAAATCCCTATCATCTCAGCTATCTGGCATCTGCTCCTGGCCACCACATTTTCTTGCTAGCCAGTCCTAGTCTCCTTACTCCTTCTTGGGGGTGACTAGCAGACTTGCACCCCCCTATCAAGTTGTGTGGTCACAGCCACTGAGTGCTGTAGACCCTGGGATGAGCCTTCTCTGGTCCACACTAAAGCATGCCTAATGCACAGAGACTGTTTCAGGACTTTAGGTGCCAAAATCAAAATCTRTAATAAGCATTGAAAAATCAAGAATTTTTCTCTCCACTTCCCAAGGATTTTTTACCCTAGATAGATTTGAATGGCTTTTCATGAAAATTGCAAAAAATGTTACAAGGACATAATAAAGACCAGTTCCTTAGTTTGAACACTGGAATGATTCAAGGAAAAGATTGCTGCTTACAGACCAATGTTCTTTTTTCCTAGATTTGATTTTAGAAATGGTTGACGTACCTTGTTTGAAACTTTCATGGGAACTTCCAGTTGAAATGATTGAAGCTTGGCAAAGTTATAAGGAGTCGACATCTGAATCCTAAGAGGAAGTACTGAGGAATCTAAAGAACAGGCAAAGCTTGTAGCCTTGTCTATAATATCAGAATAGACATTGAAAATATCCTGTTGAGAGGATGAGGGAATGGAGTCTGAATTTTTAAATCCTTTACTTGAACCTTTAAATACAAGGAAGAGATGGTACAAGGAGGAAAGGATGAAGCTTTTGGTGGAAGTACACCATTTTACGAAATATGAGAAAGTAAAGTGGTTGTATTGTCCGGTTAGAAAAGTGCATTAGATCACAGGTGTTTTTAAAGGTGTCCTCTCTACCAGATGGACACTGTTGGCTACAAAGGATCTCCCTTGTAGCCCYTCAGGATCCCTTCAGGATCTTCCTGAAAATGATCAATGCATTTGCTTTTTTACCCCAATTCCAAGTTTGCTCTTTTGACGATATTTCTATGAATTTACAAATGAAATAATAATCCATATATAATTTCTTAAGGATAAAAACTTCCCACACTGAGAACGTGACATGTTTATAAATCTTAACATTTCAGCTATGGCCGCTTATGGCCGCTTATTTGTTTAATTTTTGGGTTGCTTCCCAGTACCACTTATGAGCCAATAATTATTTGTCAGCTTTTCTTTTTTAATTGAAGCCACGGGCCATATCATACCATTGATTTCTGAACAGAACTCCCTGCTGGAATCAGCAGGGCTTTCTGGCTCAGAAATGAGCAGAAATGATCCAATACTTGGATTATGACTTTTGTACGGCAAGAGGAAAAAGGGGATAAAAAATCTAGTATTAAATATTTCAAAGTAGSTTTCTTGATTTTTCCCCCTCTAACTTTTAGCAACTAACTGTCTTCATTTGTGACTGCGTGTGTGTTTAAAACAACCAATTTAACAACAGCAACAAAACACGGTGTTCTCTTCTCYGGGCATCTTGCCTCATAACCTGCAGCCCGAAGCAAATTTTTGCTTCAGCATGACAATCCATTGAAAGCAAAGGTTTGCAACAGATGCTTGAAGCCCCCTAAGTACAGTCTGACAGCGCAGTAACAAATCTAAATCACTTCCATGTCACTGCTGCATATTTTTGATGCCGTGAGAAGGGTGGGAGGGAAGTTGACAGCCCACTAAAGGTGCGTAGTGAGCGTTTAACGCAACGCCAGACTTGGAGAATAAACTCAGGGCAGTGTGTTTCAGAAGACGAGTGTTCAAGGACGTTTCCCATATGTATGACTGACTCAGTACGTGGCCCCCGACCAGTCTTGCAGCCTCTCAGTGCCTCAGTTTCCTTGCCAGTAGAGCAGAAGAAATGTTTTYCCCCCCCATGCAGCACAGTGAACTGATGCCTGATGGCTGCAGTCTGCAAAGCGTAGTCCCAATGGTTTTTGTCAGCAGCTGTAGCTGGCTYGGTTTTTGAGCCAAGGTTGTTCGCCAGGGCCCCAGCCTGGTCCTTTCTTCGCCCTTCTTGGCGTGAGACACTGAGGACAAGTTCAGCATTGCCTTTGCTGGCAGTTTTGCCAAAGCCGCTGAGCATGCCAGGGTGATGTTAGTTGGGATGAGTCGCTCATTCCCTGCCTTCATCCCCCAGCGGGATGAAGGAGGTGGGAAGGATGGAGGAGGTCTCCTGGGGGTAGTGGGTCATGGCAAGGAGATAACCCATCACRAGGGAGGAGGAGAGGGGGGACGAGAAACAAATGAGCTGGCCTCACCCCACAAATGGACAAGGGGATAGTGGGAGTTGCTAAGGAGGGCTGAAATCTAGGGGGTTCCTAGTGGAAGAGCCTGAGGTGGTAAAAAAGTGTTTTGGAGGAATATGGGGAAATTGTGGGGGAAATAGGTCTCTTTTCAGGCTCCTCTGATTTCTTACTAAACAGCCTTCCTAAACCTGCTGTATTTAGTCCCTCTAACCYGTATTTCCTTGTGCCAGCCACAGTCCCTGAGGTGCCCTTCCCAACAACCCTCTCAGCTGGAGGTGGTGGGACAGGCCTGGAGATGCCAGCGAAAGCATGATGGCAGTTGGCGGGCTCAGGGCAGGGCTGAGTAATCTGGCCACACGTGGTGGAGCAGCTGCAGCCAGCAGAGCTGGAGCTCCTTGGGGCTGCCAGCCCAGGGCTTGGAGGAAGCATAGCCATGAGYCTCAGCTCTGCAAAGAGCAGCGTGGGGATCACTCTTGACCTCCAAACTCTGGATCTGGCACAGCACTTTCACACCTCCTCCTGCTGCTGGCTGGGCACCATGATGCCTTTGGCTCCTTGTAGCCTTAAGGCATCGTGGTTGAAAGACCTTCAGTRCTCATTTCCAGTACATTTCGTACCCAAACCTCTCACACTGGGACCACAGTTCTGTTACCCAGCGTGCACTTAGGCTGGGGAGCAAGGACCAAGTAGGATTCTTCCTTCTCTGCAAGGGACATTACTCTGTTTTGCCCGTGAGGTCTGTGGTGTTACATCCCTGTGCATGACCTGAGTGCAGCATCCGTGTGACAGGCACTGGGGGACAGARTAGCCCTGTGGTTGCTAACAAGATGTGGAAATGTGTCACCTGATTTGGGGGACAGATGCAGGGGCTCCCAGCCAGTGAGGGACTAAGCTGTGCTGGGCCTGTGCTGTATCTAGACAGGCCATCTTGGATATCTCTCTGCACTATGTTTGTGAAGTCAGGAACGGGGGGGACCCAGGGCAGGGGTTCACCGCAGGCTGCCAGACGTAGTCTTGGAGCTAGCAAATTTTCCGCTCAGAGTTGATTCCAGAGACAGCAGTGGAGTGGACATGAGAAGGCACTAGTGGCCTGGCAGTGACCCAGAAAGGAGCAGACAGTGCTAATTTTCTCAAGCTAGCCTTGGCTATAAGGACTAGCAGCTTGCTTGCTATGGCCACATCTTAGCGGTCACTTAGTGGTGGCCGTAACAGCACTGGTTAAAACAAGACACCTGGGAGTAATCACTGACACCCTCCCTCTTGGACAGTCTTCACCACATCTCAGCTGAAACAGTCTGTTCCTCATGCTTTTGCTCTGCCAGAATTGCAGTATTTTAACTTTGTTCTAGTGCTTAGGAACTAGTGCAAGTCCTCGTCTGTTAGCTGCTGTACAGGCTTAAAACAAAGGGCAGAGAAAGCAGATGGCAGCGTGCTCTGGTCCATAAATTGCCTGAGATCAGTTCTTGCTCTTTAGTCCACGGTGTGATCCTGAGCATTAATTAAAGTCACCCCCATCTCTTTTACCTTCTGTCCTTCGTCCAACTTACCCATCCAGGCCTCAGTTCTGCTTAGAAAGGGTGTCAGTTCCTACTGAATGTTTGGACAGGGCCAAGCTCAACAAGGCCCCAGTCTCAGTTGGTCATTGTGGTTATACAGACATTAACTAGGAAAATAGTCTATAGTGCAGGGGCAGAACCAGAGCAGAGCTGGGCCAATTAGCATTGGCTGTTGTATTGCTTGGAAAGCTGGAGCTGCGCAGTGTGAGACGGGAGAGCACGGTGGTTTTGTGGTGTGGCAGATGGATGCTTGCATCTGACGTTGGCTGGCCGGGTAGGCTTGGGTGCCTGCGTGCACATGTTAGGTATGCAGGGTGGAATTCGGAGGGTAAATATTGATGCAGCATTGTCTGAAAACAGCTCTCTGTTTTGAATCCTGCTCACAAGCACAGACAGCTCCCATCTAAGCTGCGTCTTAATCCCCCCAGCAGCTTTGTTTGGCGTTTCTATTGTGGCGCTGTCTCCTGAAATGTAAACTCGCTATTAATGACCTTTTTTTTTTTCAAATTAGGTGAAAAACCTGACAACAAATGGAAGATTGGGGCCTTGGTCCCCATGGCAACTGTGTGAGCATTCAGATGGGGATAGCACAGGCTCCTGTATGTGTAGGTCACGTTCATGTGACAGCCCTCGTCCTCGCTGCGGAGGTCGYGCCTGTGAAGGGGCCAGGATTGAGGTCGCAAATTGTTCAAGGTACCTCAGCATCTTTGTGATCTTTAGGAGTGCAATAAGAATTGTGTCTGTTCACGCCTGCTCTCTTTCTTTGTGTTTCCATGACTGTCTTGTATCTCAGCCAAACTGAGATATGTGGGGTCCAACTTGAAGGCAGTGAAAAAATGAAGGAGTCCAATGACTCTGAAGGAAGGATCTTCAGGTGTCTCAAAAGGGGCCATTGGAAGGTGGGCACCACAAATAAGTATAAGCATTAGCCTTTGCTACTCTATACCTCAGTTTCCCTCAACTGTACGGTGAGCAGTGACTTATCAAGAGGGAGCAAGCACAGCAGAAGCAGTTGTTAGCCAACGGAACAACAATAGRCTAAAAAGAGGTTAAAAACAGCCTGAGGTTGCATTGCCGAAAGCAAGGAGAGATTCTTCAGAGCAACGTTTGTAAAGACAGGGCCTACCTCAGCTCCAAGCAAGGTCTGTTTGCCTTGTTCTGGGGGTCTGTGAACTGTTTGCAACACATTGGCTGTATGAAAGCAACAGATCGTCAACTGGCAGCGAGCAGAGCTTAGGGGGCATACCTGCTGGGGACGGCCCTTAAACAGCGCGTACAGCTCAGCTTGTGTCCACGTGCCGCCTTTCCAGGGATGGTGAAGCTTGTGCTTGAGCAGTATGGAAAGCAAATGTCCTCTGGTTGGATGCCTAAGTATAGGCASAGTGTTTGTGTCCCTGTTACCCATCACCCTCATCATGTTATGACTCCAGGAAAGAAGATGCAATAATGTAAGCACTACTTAACCAGGGTGGGGCCAGCCAATATTTTAGTAAATATTGGGTCAATACCATTTTAATCTACTTCATGTTCTCTGTAAATGCTCGTTCTGTTAAGGACAGCTGTCTCTTGACTCCTCCCTGGAGTTCAGTTCTGGTCTTGGCATGAAAAATTCAGCAACATTCATGTTTTAATTGGCATCTCGACTTCCAGTTGTAGGCTGTGCTGCCTAAAACACAGGCAGTCATTCGTACCCCTGTGCTGCCACCGTGGGTTGAATGGAGCCTTCCCAAAGCAGCCTTTTTATGTCAGTGGGAAATGCAATGTGTGCCAGAGGGATGGGTTTGTCAGCACTGCTCTGATGATGAAAGAGGCAGGAACATCCTCAGAGAAGGGGATGAAAAATACATTATTCAATCTTAGGACATAGGAAAACAGCATGGTTTGAAAAATAGGGACATCTGGTCATCCTACATCCGCCTCAGCCCTCGAATTTCCTTTAATTGACTTCATATGGCATTGTGMATTTTTTCTGCAAAGAGAAAGCAGGATGCTTAAAGATGAGTTCTATTAGAAAGCAAAAGCTGGAAGTCTGAAAATGGAAAGTGTCCTCACTTCCATTAAAAATCCTGGAACACAAATAGATGGTGAGAATTGGGGTTTTTTTGAGGAATTTTTTGTAGAAATTACTTTGCTTTTTTGCTACAACAACAGCAACCTTCCATTTGACTTCTTTCATTTGAGATTTTGTATGTGATCTTTCTTCTAGACTGAGGTTGGGAAGGTGGTAGGTGGGTTAAAACATGGAAGAGTACYGTGGAAGAGTAGGATTTTTATGTAAGGGAATTTCTTGTTCTTTAACCTTGTTTGGGAAGTGAGAAGGGAAGGGAAGGAGGGAGAAAGGATGGGAGAACAAGAGGAGGAGTGCAGAAATATCTAAGAGGGGTCTGAAATAAGGCTGCCAAGAACAGGCAAGACTTGATAACAAATATAAAAAGTGTGAAGGGCAATGTGGTTTTTAACTTTCATCCTCTGCCCTGRTTGGTGCTATGCCAGAAAACATTTCTTGCCAACAATGTTATTAGTTCAGTAAATGCTTTGAAAATTAACATCTGTTTTTGAGCTAAGCTTTCAAGAACCAGCGAGCACCTGAGTTGTTTTTTTGACCAGACTTTTCAGAAAAAAAATTTTTTTTAAGTGAATTTTTGAGCTTAAGGCAGTGTAATATCAAGATCAGGCGTTTCTGTAAGTGAGAGCATTGCCACTGGCTCCCTACAAAATGAAAACTTGCAGCAAAGAAAAGATAGGATACAGTTCCTCCTTCCTGTGTCCCTGTGAGGCTCGAAGGTTTAGTAACATTGCCAAATCAAGGGAAGGGGAGCTTTAATAATCAAGAGATTTTAAAGATGAAAATATTGGCTTCTGTTTAAACACATCACYGAGTCACCACGTCAGCGGTGTCACAGAAACCGACTGCGTGCACGTGTTCAGCCGATCACAGATGCGAGGTGCAGAGAGCTGGCTTACGTCTCTGTCACTGAGGTGTGAACGGAGAGGTTTTACATCGCATTTCCCGCAGGCTAAGTTACCACTGCTCAGCTGAGATGCAATCACTCATTAAACTAGGAAACTCAATCCTGCCTCTGAGCTCTTAATTGCTTTCTGGTTTCTACAGCTTTAGGGTTACACTACAGTGGGGTTTGCAGGCTGCCATGAAAGCAAGAAGCAATTATTGTTATTTTTAATGAAATTTGAGATTTCCACTTAACAGGATTCAAGGCCGAAGGCTTTAGGAAAACACCAAATATTATGAGGCTTGTGATAAAACCATGGGAGCTGGCAATGTTGTTGCTGTAACAGATTTAAAGCATCAGTACCAACTGAATGAGCAGAAGGTAGTTTTTTTGCTTGCTTTGGCACAGCTGGCTTTGGTGAGCCTCAAAAACTGCATTTGGTTGTGCAGAAGAGCCCAGGAGATACAGCTTTGGGACTGGCTATTGGCTCAGRAAAGAGGGTTTAAGAGATATGATGGGAGATGATGGGGGAGTAGTCGGTGAGAGTTACAGCAACCACACTGTKGCCCAGAAAATGCTAGGAGGGATTTCCAAAATCATTCAATACTGGCTTCATTTTGTTTCTTTGCAAGTCTTAGAGACTTCAGTAGGAGGAAAGTTAGGCCARTGCTAAGTGCTTTGAAAGTCCCTTTTCTAAATCTCAGCTGATATAAAGTCTGGCTGAAATTAATACATCTTCTCCAGTGCATTCAAGGATTCGGAGCCTTATGTACTTTATTACTGAGCACAGCATGGCACGGGCAGATCTTCCGGTAACCTGAATACTCTGTTCTCTCTCCCTGCCTTTGGTAGAAATGGTGCTTGGACACCCTGGTCTTCCTGGGCCCCATGTAGCACTTCCTGTGGGATCGGCTTTCAGGTCCGCCAGCGATCCTGCAGCAATCCCGCTCCCCGGTATGGGGGCAGGGTCTGCGTTGGACAGAGCAGAGAAGAGAGGTAAGAGGCGTTCACAACTCACTGTGCTCACTTGAGGTTTTAATGTTGCCAGCTGGAAATGATGGCAGATTAAGGCCATTCGGCCAGTTACACGGAACAGAAGACCTCCTAGAGCCTGAGATGGGTGAGGTTGCTCACATGCGCAGCCTCTCTCTTGCAACAATCCTGTGACCATCAGAGACGTCAGAGCTGCCTCCACTCTCTCTCATGACCTTTCAGACCCTCACGAGTGTTAGTGCATGACTATTCCTATCCCCAAAACAAAACATTTTCCTCCTGAACGAAAGGAGAAGTCATATCCTCTTAGCAGTCTAATTGCTGATAGTTACATTTTCATGATTCTGTACCTGAGGAGGCAATTGAATAGGTGCAGCTTTCATTGCCAATTACGCCATTCCTAAGTTCTRTATTAATTGTGCTAATGCACCAGAAGTTCAAGACAGAATACAACTTAACTCACGGATTCAGAGTTGAGTTTTGCTGGGTTGGCAACAGAAAAATATCTATTTCTTCCCCCTCTAAACTATGCAAATTTGATGCAAAATCACAGAAAGACAATACAATAGAATGTACAGAGCCRCCTGCACTGGTTCAGTTCTTCAAGCCCAGCCCATCATTAAATACATGCTTCAAGGCATCCCTTTTTGGTTTCCAGCTTAGACATTTCATTAAAGGCCACCTCTGCTTGGCAGGAGGCTGTTGCGTGTCCCTTGAGAGGTCACTTAAGACAGATCTCTCTGCATTTCTCAGAATACAAAGGGCAATTCATTTAACTTCCTAGATTCAGGACATTTTAATATTTGGCTTGATTTGTGGCCATTCAGGAAGGTCCCTGTTTTGTTTTAAAGACTGCATCTGAGTCAATTAGGGTCCTGTGTGATTCAATTTGAGAAGAATATCGATTCAAAAACTGAACAAAATTGAAATTACCTTTTAGAAAGGGAATATGAAACAACATTGGTTTAGCAGCTGCTTTTAGATGCGTATAGCTGTTTTGGCTCCAGTTGCAAACACTAGTTTCTTAAGACCTAAACAGCATTAAGGGCCAGATTTTAGGAAGAGAAGTTTGTCAAGAACTTACTACTTGTCATTAGGGGCAGTTGGTTGATGAGCTGAGCTCCCATTAGTTACCTAAATAAGAGCCAGAGTTTCAAAACATTTACCATTCAATATCTCTCATTGAGATACAYGGGCTCCAGCTTATGAGCTCTTTTGTAAATTCAGTGTGTAAAAGTTTTAAGAGCACTTTCACAAGCCTTATCTTGAACATTTGCTCCAACCTTGTAAGTGAGCTCAGCCTTACTGTCTGGTTAACCACTCCTGGTTCTGTGTAAAGGATACAGTTCTCTGCTGTGAACAGGAATATTACTAATATAACTGRCTTCTACTGAATTTCTATGCAAGCATGAATTGCACCCAAATGCAGTATGCAGTCTAGATTTGCACCCATTGTGCTTTTCTCCCTGGGATGTGCTGACATGGACTTTTTCTGAGCAATGTGCTTTCCTCTTTCAGATTCTGTAATGAGAATAGTCCATGCCCATTACCAATTTTTTGGTCTTCATGGGGTCCTTGGAATAAATGTAGTGTGAATTGTGGTGGAGGCATACATTCAAGACAGAGGTCCTGTGAAAATGGAAATACATGTCCAGGCTGTGCTGTGGTATGTATTATTTATCGACGTTTTGTATAGGGCACCTATTGACATTTAGCTTCCAAGGACTTGGTATTTAATTCCTCTTTCCATCTTGATTTTACTTCTCAAGCTAGAAGAAAGTGCTAGCCTTAGCCCTTGCTGGAGAATATACTCAAATGAACCGGAAAGTAAAGAGGTGGCAGATTGCAGAACTCAGTGAAGTTGGTGTGTGTGTGTGTGTGTGTGTGTGTGTGTGTGTGTGTGTGTGTGTGTGTACAGGTAAGGAGTGGCTTGCATGCTAGGCTTCTGTAGGTTTAGATACCTCATGTAGCTTACCTGAGATCATTCCACCTTTTGTTCTTCCCCAGGGATGATACCACTGAGTCACGGAAGCCCGACAGGCATCAGAAATCAGTCTCACTCTCATGCTAAACAGCAGGTCAAACATGCAGTTAACCTACAAGTGAGGCAATGGCTATCCCTTCTCTATATTTTTTTTCACTTTCCCATTCTGGCAGCTGCTTCCTGCAGCTGTTTTAATTATTTTTATGGAGAGTTTTCTTCCAGTGTAAGCAGATTTGATCTGGAACCTCCCATCTGTTCACAAACTGTTTGGCATTTACTCTAGAATCATAAAGTCCTGAAGCATTACATTTCCTTTCCTCTGCCAGAAGAGATTGCTTTATTTATTTATTTTTAAACAAGAACTTGATGTTTTTCACTGGAATTTCTCTCGCTGGTGGAGAAAATTGTGAAAACCTCAAATCACTCTATGCCCTTCCAGCTGGAATATTGGCTGGACTCAGTGGRTGCTCTGGTCTACACCAAGGATGGCAAATGGTTCATAATCCTCATTAGAGAGTTAAAAAAACCGTCTAAACAAAAAATAGCTACAAAAAGAAATTATTCTAAAAGCACCTTAAAAAATAAAACAACAAACTTTGCAAGGAATAAACCTTACTGAGATTTTGTCCTCCTGAGCGTCCTGTAGACTGGCCTGGCAATAGCATCTCAGAGCCATAGCAGAAGATTAACTTGTCCRTTGTTATCATTATATATTGTTTGAAGTATTATACTGCTCACAGTGTATGAGGCTTTCCAAACCCCACAGGATTTTGAATCAGCAAAGAAACACAAATCTGAGGTACATTAGAATAACAAGCACAGTTCACCCTTGAGGTCCACCTAAGGGTTTGCACCACCGCTGCCTTTTCACAGTGCCCGAGTTTTGTGCTGTGCCCAGCTCTGACTTGTTTCTATGAGGTCAGATAATGTGGAGGGATGTAGTTTTAGATCCAGAGGGAACTCTTTGGTCCTCTGGGATGTAAATGAATCCCTGCCTGTTACACTGTTGCTGTTTGACAAATAAGGAGAGAGTGTTTTTTYCCTTCTTGGCAGGAATATAAGACCTGCAACCCTGAGAGTTGCCCGGAGGTGCGCCGGAACACACCCTGGACCCCTTGGATGCCCGTCAACATCACCCAGAACGGTGCCCGCCAGGAGCAGCGCTTCCGCTACACATGTCGTGCCCAGCTGTCCGATCCTCATGAGCTGCAGTTTGGGAGGAAGAAGACTGAGAGTCGATTCTGCCCCAATGATGGCTCGGCAGTGTGTGATACTGACTGTACGTCTTGCCAGCTCCAGGGGACCTTAGGGCCAAGCCTAGATTTGGTGGTAGATGGGGAATCCTCTTGGGACAACAAAAACCTGAGTGTGCCTACATAAGTCTTGGCATGTACAACTATTGTCATTACAGAATGACTGGGATGCTTGCAGAGAGCTCTGTGACTTAGTGATCAACACAGTCAAGAGCTCTGTGCTTATGGCAGTGTATAGATTTGTTCTTGTTACTGCCAGACTGCTCCAAAGAGGACAGGCAAGTGATGAGGACATAGAAAAGAGGAGAAGAGCCATTCTGCAGAGCAGTGTGTCTGTACTCTTCTTCCTCTCTGAAGGTCCCCTCGTGCACTGCCTCTGGGTAATTCCCTTCGCTRCTGCTGGGATACAAGGCAGTGTCCTCAGGGCACAGCCTAGATTGCCACAGTTTGCTGCCCAGAGAGGTCATTTATCAAGATTATTACTTGATTCAGCTTGTGTATGTGCAGRTTTCATTTCACTTCTACCTTCAGYCCAGTGGAACAAAACTCCTGCTAAAAGCTTTCAACAGAAACCCTTCCCCAAGGCAYGCAAATCCTGAATTTATTTATGAGCTGAAGTCCTTTTATAAGAGCCAACAACTGACTGATTTATAATCATTTGGTGTCTCATTTGTTTTCTTTGAAGCTCTTGTTGATGACCTCCTCAAGACTGGTAAGACCTCTGCACGGATTATCAATGGGGGCTGGTCCTTTTGGGGGGCCTGGTCCTCCTGTTCCAGGGACTGTGAGTTGGGCTTTAGGATCAGGAAGAGAACTTGCACAAACCCCGAACCTAAAAATGGTGGCTTGCCCTGTGTGGGGTCAGCGATGGAGTACCAAGACTGCAACCCACATCCCTGCCCAGGTAACTATTACCATCTTCCTGAATGAAATTCAGAGGTGTTCTTCCCCATCTTATTGGTAGGGACATCAAAATCMGTATTTCCAAGCTGCTTTTTTTCTTAGTTTTGTTCTTTTTTTCCTTAATTTTTTAAGCCTATTGAAATGACCCATGCCTGTGACCCACACATACTTTGGTGCTGTGACTTACGTTTCGTTTAGACTCAGAGGGTAACACAGCCACATCCTCTAAAGGAAGTTGTATTGTGGCTTGTCTAGCAATTTTTTGCTTCAAGCAGTGGAGGGCATCATGGTGCACCTGCACYTTGGTGAGAAGACAGGCTTAATGAATGTGGCTTAATACTGTGTAGAGATGCTTGATGTGGAGATTCTTCTTGTGAACACTTGTTTCTTCCCCCTCTCCTGCTTACGTATTGTTCTTGCGATGGGCATCTACTCTTGACATCAGTTACCATTTCCTGCACAGCCAGCAGGGAGTATTCTTGCCTGGTTTCCTGGTTTTCAAGTTTGTCCTCATGTTTATGTTGCRCTTCTGGTCCAGAATAGTAATAATAGACCATAGACAACTGTATTCTCRCTTTCTTATCCTTCTCTTTGTTCTGTAATAACCATTGAACCTAAATTTAAAGGATCTTAGACAAATCATCTCACCTCTTTGCAGTTTCAGCATTTATCTACCTCTGGCAATACAGTTTGTGGCCTACACTYGAAAGTCCTGTATCATTATAGTATTATTATGATATTAAAACTCAATACAAAGATAAAATGCCAATGCAGATAGAATGATGATCAGAATATGTGTGGCATAGCAAGAGTGGCAAATATTGCACTCTGTGGCCTATAAAAAGAAAATAACTCTGGCACTATAAAGGCAGCTATTAGTACTATTTTGGAAGATCTCAGTGGCTTTTCACTAATGTCTGTGCCCTTCTTCTGTGCTGTTTTCTGCCCTTGAACACTATGATGTTTTACAATCTAAGTGCATGATTCCTATTTCTCTGTGTCTCCCTCCTTCCCTGCCTCACTTGATGTGTATACACAAATCCTGGGTTTATCTTGCACTAAGTCATCAGGTTGTTAAAGATATCTCCTGAAGTAATGTAATGTGGACCCGCAAATCAGATAGTCTAGTATGCAGACAAGAGGGGTTCAAACTAGGGCTCTTAATTGCCTCCCTAGATTTATTATTAACTTGTTACGTGACTGTACTCAAGTAAAGCCTCTGAGCTTCTGTTTTCTGAGGGTTGGGACTAGAAGACTTGGGGCCCCCCACAGAACGTTGCAAGGTTGTACACTTAGGTTGCACAGCGTTTTGTTCCCAAGTAAATCTGCTGCTGCTGTAAGTGAAGTGTCAGGAAACAATGTAATAACAGTAACACAGTTTTATAAAATGTGTGTAAGAACAAAGTTGCCACCCTAAAGAATAGTTTCTATTAGGGCACTTCATGATGCAGAGTCTTTTTGTGCAGGTATACTTCATTCTGCATCCACAGGGTGCATACAAAAGGTTTTTTTTTTTGTCAGGCCCAAAAGTCCTGGAATASAAGAAAGTGTTAGCTAGTCTGGGCTGAGTGGATCTAGAAGGTGAGAGGCTGGGGCTGTCTCCAGCCTTGCCACAGTGAAAGGAGTAACCAGTGACATGTGCCTCCCTCTCCTTGCTTTTCAATATCCTTCAGTGAAAGGCGCATGGTCTTGCTGGACTCCTTGGTCTCAGTGCTCAGCAACCTGTGGAGGAGGACACTACCAGCGCACACGGACTTGCACCAATCCAGCCCCATCTAGCGGAGAGGATATCTGCATTGGTCTGCACACTGAGGAGGCCCTCTGCAACACACACCCTTGTGAAGGTAGCTGTTTCTCATCCCTGCTCCACCTGGCTTGGGTGGTGGTGGAACAAGCCACATCCACAAAGTGTTGAAAAATAAATCAGAAACACCATCAGTTAGAAGCTTCTCTGCCAATTCAGTAAATATATATTGAACCAGAAGAAAAGTAGGCACCCGAGTGTTCAAATTAAATGCATCACCTTTCTCTCTACTTGTTTGCTGGAGCATGCCCTGGCATTCCAGTGCTGACCAGGCAAAATCTTGTTAATGGCTGATCCATTTAAGGTAATTGAAAAAGCAGGAGCTTGGTTCTTTAAGGTGGAAGCTGCAAGACAGAAAAAAGGAGTCATGAAGTAGAATCTGTGTGGTTGCTGAAGGAGCAATCCTTCATTCTTGCGGCTTACACAGAATGGCAGACGAGTGTGTGCTACAACTCGAAGGACAGACCTTTGGACCTGTGTTGTTTTTGAACCACCTTTGTGTTTCTCTGATCCAKTGCAGGCTGACTGCTCTTCTTAGGGACCTTAACAAAACCACTATAATTTGTGCTGGCTGCTTGGGGTAACTCCAGGAGGCCACTACAGACTTTGGAGTTTGTGAAGCAGCATAGCCCCATCCAGCTCCTTGCAGGTCTTCAGCCAGGAGCTGATATAGGAGCTTTTAAGGCAACTCTGCATTATGCAATGTTGCACAGGGTCTGGTTTAGTCAATATTAAGGCAACTTAACTTGACAAGTAGGATAGGATGGCTTGCACTGTTACTTGTGTTGAGAGAATCAAATTCACTGAAGACTTCTGGATTATGTATGCAAGAGAGGGCTAGATCAGGATCTAGACACCCTCCAGCATTAGGGAAGTTTGGATTTTACAAGGGATCTTTTCCTTTTTGGTGATGTTCTCTGTGTGTTGTCTTGATCTTGGATTTAAGGTGGCTGGTCAGAGTGGTCAGAGTGGAGCTTGTGTAATGAAGAGGGGATCCAGTATCGCAGCCGTTATTGTGAGGTGCACAGTCCAGACTCTTCCCAGTGTGTTGGAAACAGCACGCAGTACCAAGATTGCCTGTATAATGAAATTCCTGGTATGTACAGAGTCATCAAGGAGGGAGAGGGTGGGCTGATTCAGGAAAGTAGCTCATGCCCAGACTATCAAGCTAAGCTAAGATTTTCCCTACTGTAGATGGGATTTGGATGCCTCTAAAACAACAAGCAAGCAAACTAACAAATGTGCTATATACTCAYTGGTTTCAGGACAGGATAACTGACATTCCTTTGGGGACAGCTCAGGTCTCTTATAAAACAGAATTACTTAGATCTATAATAAGTAACTAGTATTGCTTGAATTGAAGCTTTTAACCTTGCATGGTTGTCTCAGGCTGGGTTATATAAATGAACTCTGTTCTCGGTGTGGATGTGGGCAACAGGAGGTCCTTAAGTTCAAGTATCAGAGGGGAGCGTGCTACAGGAGTGGAGAAGCAAGGTGGGGCAGATGGAGGCAGCTGGTGTGTAAAGTGKGGAGAGCAATCAGGGGTCTAACAGAGGAACATTGCTGATGGAGAAATGTTCATCTTCCAGCATCTTCCAACCTAGGTTTTGTGGAAATTGAATCTAGTCAAATGTCTAGACTAAAGAACCCCTTTCCAAATGTATTTTTTATGGACTACAATGCCCCGGTTTAAAAATCTGAGCTCTCCAAAGAGTGATAATCTTGTTTTCCATGGTTTTCTCAGCTGTCTTCTTTCTCCAAATGGAAGAAGCTAAACAGTGATCAAGTAATAGTACTGGAAGTAATTGCCAAGTCTTTCGAGAAGTTTTGTTGCATGAGATTTTGTTGCATGCTGAGCTTATCATTCAATTTAGAGAGACTCTTAGCTTGCTGCAAAACATTCAAGCAGCTTCTTTTGTCTAGATTATAGGGGTTTTAATTACTTAAAGAAGCAAAAGGATAGCAAAATGACAACTTTCTCCAATCTTCTTTTCTTTGTTCAGTGATCCTGCCAGCCTCCAGCATTGATGAGAACACAAACTGTGGAGGTAGGGTACCACTAACTATATATCTTATTTTTTTCCTAACCTAGCTTTTTTTCTCCTTGTGCAGTATCAACCGAAGCATTAATCTATACAGCTCACATCCCACTGATAACTTAATTCCATTGGAGTCTTGCTGTCTGAGTCAAACTGGAAGAATTTATCGCACTGTCCAGTTGTCAGTTCCGAGATTTTTATTTATTTCAGGGTTTGGGTTGGGCACTGAAGGTCATTAATTACCAGGGAGCACATCACCTGTCTCTCTCTCTCKATCTACAGTATAAATGGTTCAGGAGGAAGGAAGGGGTATTCCTCATTTCACCGCTGTGAGCCTACAGCTGTTTGGAAGCAGATGTTTTTAAACAACCTGTAAAGACTTTAGTGAATGGAGATCTCTTARACAGTTCCTTTACTCTCATAGCACTAGTTTAGTGTTGATGGTTGTCCTCCAACCACTTCTTTTCACTGAAGTCCTTACCTCTCAGAGAAGACGTGTCTCCTTTATGCATGTAACTTGGAAGATGCAGTCATTAGTGTCACTTCTCCACTGGCCTAGGAACCTCTGTGATAAAAATGCAGATTGAAGAAAATGGCAAGTTCCTTCGACATTTAAAAATGCTAGTTTCACACTAATGACCATGTCAATTCCTACCATTGTCACACCCCTGCTTTCCTGACACCTCAATAGTCTGCAGGCTGCCAAAATCTGTTCCGCCTGTGGAGATCGTGGCAAAAAAAGCAYGTCATCCATGGAATGGAAATGTGGCCTTTTGGTTTGTAACTGCAGGGCAATCAGTGGAATTAAGATTTCAGCACCTACAATGTAATGGTTGGCYTTCTACATCACTTCTCCCTCTCCAGAGGGGGCAAAGTCTCTCTTCTGTTCCAGGACTCCTTATTACAGTTGCACTTTGCTGATATGCCCTGTATTCACATTACCTTCTTTTTTCTACTGCGATTGCATTTGCTGTTCCAATCTACATTTTTACCATGGCTAATATTATTTATCACATAGTGTTCCACAATATTTGGCAAGGAAACCAATCAACAGAAATTCTGCTGATGCATCTCAGAAAGTCTATATTACAAAAGTGATGAACCAGAAAGGCTCCACCCTGGGGACTAATGTGCTGTAGATAAAATATTTTATTTTACCCCTAAGGTACTGCTAAAACTCACCTGAAAAATCAGATGGGTCTTTCAAGGGTGACAGTGAAATGTAAGAGAGCTTTATGTTTTAGAAAGGATTTCCTACTGTAGTGAATAGGCTAATGTAACAGTGAAATGAAACATTAACTGCAGTATAAGCAAAGCTGGGCAGGAGGAGAATGTGACAAAATATCATGTGGTTTTGCTGAACACYGACTGCATATTCTGTATTTTAACTCTAACAAGTGAGGTAAACCAAGCAGAGGTTTTTAGAAAGGAAATGTCTTTTTGGAAAAGTCTCATAATATTTAATAGGAAATTACCATCTTTCTGCTGGTTTTTTGGACCATCATCTAAAACACAATAGAAAGTTGTAATCTTGCAATAGAATTTTATAGTGTGGTTTAAAAAATAAATGTAGCTTGTCAGTCTAATAAATTCTGTATGCTCCTCACTGTAATTATGATTGAAGTGCATTACTTTTCTGTAGGACTCTATTGGTTTTGTTCTTATTAAACTCAGGAGGATATTTTTTAACTAGAGATTAGAGGGATGGGCAGAATTCTCTATTTGAAAAGCATATCAGTTAAAATGTAAGATGGCACCAAAAAAAAAAAAAATGCACAGCATGATCAGACTAAGAATGAACCCCATTTACAGCCACTCTCCGAGTAGTCCCTTCCGTTTCTCCGCACACAGTCAAGTCAATGCAGCGCTCTGTCCAAATGGATTGGCTTTTGAAGTATTATGGGGCTTTCCCGCTGCAGTCTCCACTGAAGCGATCTGGCTGTCCCCTGGGACAGCTGCCCTGGGGCGCTGGGACCCCTGTCGTTCCTGCTCGAAAGATTATATGGCAGAGCAAAGTCACTCGCGCTTGGGGTCGTCATCACTGATTCTCTTCCTGTGAACCCCTCGGCAAATGACAGCAGGGTCACAAACGGAGGCCACCCAAGACTGCTTCTGATTATTGCTCAAACTTGGTGGCTGTAAAGGTCCCACTCCTTGTTCTGTTGATGGTAGAGATCTGTAGGCTGGTGGGTTTATCATGGGCTTTGGGACTTTCTCGGGTGAGGGAGGAATGCGAAGAGTTATATGACTTTCTCCTCCCCTGCCAGGCAGAGTTGTGAGTTAAATACTCCCARCGCATGGGATGCACACCTCCTCCCAGGGGTTACTGCTGTGCTTGGAGGGTACAGATCTCTGTAGGAGGCTTTTATAGTCCAGGAGCTTTACTTTTTGAAATCTTCGCACTGTAGCTACCCTACTAGCACCTGCCTTGCGTGCCTATCTGTGCAGTTTGTGAAATACAACCACAGAAGGGATTTTTCAAGCARTTTTCCCCTTTACTTATTCCACCTCATCTTTCTTGTTCCCCTGAGGACCCCTGTTTTGCTGTTAGTGGTATACAACCCAGAAGGTAGTGCAGAGGTGGCCAAGGCAATACACTGCTATGAATAAGCAAGGATGCTGAGCACACTTGGATTACGCCAGGGAGGAATGTGCATCCCCCCTGACTCCCACAGTCCCATAGGCTTTTGGGGCAGCCAGCAAAAAGGGCTTTCCCCTTCTTTTCCTCCCCTTTAGAGAAACACTGCTTTTATCCCCTTATTTCCATGACACGCACATGCTTTGGAATCCATTAATGTGTATTGTTTGTACGGCTCATTTCTTTAGCTGTCAGCTTAACATAATGTTTAGTTTCAATATCAATGGTGGGGAGAGAGGAGAGACAGGGAGGGAGCTTTGAGAAAACAATGCGTGAACCTGTTAAATGCACAAGGCAGAGCTGCAGTGGGGAGGGCGATTTGCGGGGAGATTATGTCAGTTTATGTTAGAACGTAAGACTCTGGCTTCAACAGCTTATTAATGTTGATCCCAAGATGTCATAGCTCGGATTTGCACCTGTGGTCTTACTGGGAGAGGGAAAGAGACTGTTCTTTAAAAATAGCATCACTTGTCATTTCTCTTGCAGGTTTTAGTCTCATCCATCTGATTGCCACCGGGGTCTCCTGTTTCTTTGGCTCTAGCCTCTTAACGTTTGTGATTTATGTGTACTGCCAGCGCTGCCAGAGGCAGTCACAGGAGTCAACTGTTATCCACCCAACCACTCCCAACCACCTCCATTACAAAGGCAACACCACCCCCAAGAAYGAGAAGTACACCCCCATGGAGTTCAAGGTAGGATGCTCGATGGGAAATGCCACAAACAGCTTGATACTACCTGAACTCTTCCATATTTATGTYATGGTTTGAACTGGGTAGGCTTGTGTTTCTGTGCCCAGCTGTTAGCATTAATGTGGGACTGAAGTGGGACTTTGGTGGTGCTGAAAGTGCATGTAGCAGTACTGTCAMAAAGGGATTAAAAAGTCCCGTATTGCAATGGGATTTTGTTCTGTTTCACAGCCCTGATAAATGGCCGTGTGGCGAATACATACCAGCATACTCCAGCCYATTACTACCATTATACATTTACAAATTGTCCTCTAGGAACTCACTAAGAGCTCAGCTCAGTGCATTGTTAGTGCTTGGTAAGAGGAAACGGAGGGGAGGAAGAATAAAAATGGAAACTTGAACAAATAGCTGGGAAAATGCTGATTGGTAGAATGAGATTCTGGAAATACTTTGGGAACTGCAAAATTGGATAGAATAGAGAAGGAAAGAGGGTTCTGCCCCCTCTGCCAGTACCGGACAGAACATATCCTCCAGGCAGCTGTGCAAAATTCAATGGCAGCAGCAAAATTGGGGAAAAATTAGGAAGACATGAGTGTGGAGGTAACACACTCTCTTGACATGTCTGCCTGCTAAAGAGAACATCGGCCGTTATCCAGAGAAGGTATGACTAAGGGTGCAAAAGGCAATACGCTGAAAGAGCGGCACCTCCCTGTGTTTGAACCTTGGTCTGCAGGTGAGGTGTGAGATCAGAGGGCTGAGCAGCGTGATGGACGGAAGAGCTTTCCGTCACCCCGGGAGGAACAGCGTGCCTAAGGTCGCTGGAGCAGTGCGCAGCGTTGTCTGGGACATGAACACAAAACAGAAGGAAAGCCAGCAGCTGCTTGCTCCTTCCTATAGCTCTCTGCTGTTGACATTTTGGTTGTGTGTTTCTGCTGGTCTGGCTGGAATTCTGACTGAGATCCTACATAAAGATCAACTGTGGGGCCGTTACCATAGACTAAAGTCCATGGGTCCTGGGGACAGTTTCTGCATAGAGACTTTATAATGCTGGGCTCAAGAAGACTCCTGATACATGGCAGTGATTGCAATGTAAATATGCATCAGAACAAARAGCTTACATTATATTTTTTGAAAAGAGTCAACATTTTTCTGATATTTTAAAGGAAAATGGAAAATAGCAGACTAGTTTGGCAATAAGTATGTGCCAAATTCCTTGTGTTGGGCATTGCAGCCCCTCAGAGGATCCCACCGTCTATAAATGCAGTCTCAAAAATACATTTCCTGACAGTGTAAGGCTCCAGTTGCATACAGTTTAATAAGGATGCAGCATCATAATGCAAGTCAGCGTGGATTTGTGGAAAGTAAAGCGTGTCAAGCAAATTGGATTCCTTTTCTAAATTAAATAAACATTGATCCATATAGAAGGGAAGCAGCAGATGTATTGGGGTCTTCAGAAGCTTTTAACAAAGTTTCACAGAATGCATTATTCTACACATTCTGCATACATGGGCTAGGTAGTAATTTAGTAAGACACGTAAGGAATTGGGAGCTGATCCTAGAAGCTTCAAGCTATGAGAGTAATCCTTTCAGTTACGTGAAGAGTTGTCAATAGGAAGACTCAGGTGAGACTTGCAGGAACAAAGGTGTGCAATASTATCCTCATGTTTCTCACTTAGCAAACAGTGAAGAAAAGATAGAAATTATTTCTATGGGCAAAAGCACTCTGAATCAGCTTTTTTTTCATGATTTATACTGTGCTTCCCTACATGATCAGATGATCTAAAATGGGAAGAATAGTTAAAATTTAGAAAGATGTTTCCAGAATAATCTTGATCAGTTGGCTGAACGGATTATGAAATGCAGTGTGTCTAGGCAAAGCAGTGCAGTGGAGTAGAAGCAGTAAGAAAGCCAAACAAAGATTAAAATGGCAGCAGATTAGTTAATGTAGTATCAGGAGGGAGTTGACCTCTTTGATAGATCCATTTCTGAATACTTGATGTAGTGTGTAGTGACAGTAAGCAGCTGTTAGAGACTTCTTCTGAGAGGCATAAAGAGCCTAGGCATTAGATCAAGTTTTGAAAAGTCTAGTTTATTTAAAGGAAAGCATTAGCTAACTGGGACTGCACAAGGTAGGCTGGGGGGAGAGGGGACTTGGACACAAGGAGAGATAGACCAGATGGGACTTATTTATAGAACGTTAGGAAGTGAAACAGTTCGAGTTCATAAATCTGCAGTCATTGGACAGAGCAAAACTAAATGTTTAGGAGCAAGGGACTACTCTGTTAAGAAGACCTTGAAGTGATACTCTCTCACAGAAAGTGATGAATGAGGCAAATACACTTAGAGAAAGGGTAAAATCTGTTTATCGAGTGAAGCCCTTTTCCCCTATCRCTGTTGAATGTTTTCTTACATTCCTCTTCTTTAGTGTCCCTCCTTTCATAAACTCTTGCCTGAAAATGTTTCATTTAATAACAGTTTTTTCACTCCTCAGTGTTCCCTTGAAGAACAGAGTGTTAGTGCAGTAAGAGGGAGGTTGTCTGTGCTCTGTGCTGTGTAATTACTTACAAAACTTGTTATTAGCTAGCTTTGTATTTAGGAATAACTGGCAGATTTTTGTAAGGGTCAGGAGGGAATTTTTCCTGCCTTCGAAGAGTGTGTGTGGTTTTATTGTGATGCTACACAATTAACATTCAAATGGTGAAGGAGCTAAAATTCTCCTCCTGGAAAATGAGAGTTAGACTGAGTTTGGATATGGGCCCATCTGAATTTCAAAYGTATGCATATGAAAGAAGGTACAAATACCTGAAATTCCAGATTTTAAAACCAAGCAAGCTTCTACTCAGAAGATGCCAAGAAAACTCCCCCAAATATTTTTTAGGTAAGGAAAGCGAAAGAATCAGTGTGTGTTTGAGTGAAAGAGTTAATAACCCAAGATTAAGCAAATATATGATGTGTAGACTACTTTTCAGTTACAGAAAATGATAATGCATAGTGATATGATGGTAGCAGAAGGCTTAGCATATGCATTAGTCTATTACTTTCCATTCTTTGATAATACTAAGCCTCCTGCAACCATCTTTATTTGGTTTTCATCTTGAAATATCTCTGCTCTCCAACCAGCAGGTGAACACAGTAGAAGGTTTGGCAATGTTACATTCAAATGTACAGCACCGATTGCAAACTTAGATATCAAGGTGAATTTTACACAGATTTTAATGAAGGAAGTGCTAGCTGGGATGAGCTTGTTGGACATTCAAGCACAGCAATGAATTAATGCAGATCAAATGTAAATATTGTATATAATGGTGACCTATTGATCATTAAGTTGATGCTAACTTGCCTAGGCAGTGTTTTGCAGAAGAGTACTTTATTTCTCCTGGCTTCTTTTCCCTTCCTGTTTTGCTTTCTCGGAGATGCTGAGAGGTTTATTATTAGCTATTTTAGCCATGATGTCTTAAAAGATTTCATACATATGCATTTACCAGCAGCATGTTGATTTTGATTTGTTATTCACRGATTGCAGGGGAGAGACCTTTGGGTCACCTAATAAGCAGTTCATGTTTCATTAATTGGTTAAAGTTCATACAGCACTCTGACAATATTGAAGACTGTGCAGAACAAGAGCATAATGAAATAAAAATTATCTACTCTTTGCATTTTGGCATGATGGGTTACAGAACCACCTACAACCTCCCCAGTACTGCCGCATCGATTAGTTAATAACTGACTATCRAAGCAGAGAGGAGAACCTGTTTTTTAACATGTTGCTTCAGCTACTCAGTGACTTACTGATATGAGTTACTTATTAACATCATACTAGATGGAAAGCCAGATGATCCTGCACTAAAAGCAGGAGGATGTTGGGTCAGGGCTGAGCCCTTGTGAATGAGAAACTCTAGGAACAGCCACACATGGAGAAAGGATTTGGACTGAACTTCTTCCTATTGCTAAATCCTCTGCTAATAAAGAGAGCCAACTTTTCACTCTACACGGGATGTGGACAGGCAAAGGCATCTGCACATTGGTCCAAATCCAAAGGCCGATGGCCTTTGGATCAGGCCAGATGTGATCAGTGAGAAATGTAAGTTTGCAAGGTCAGTCGTGGTGATGGTTCTGCAGATTTGCTTCTCGGTTGTGTTGGACAGACCTTCCTCTGCCCTTCCTTCCTTCAGCACTGCTTTAGTCAAGAGTCACACAGTCAAACGCTTTTTGTTCTGATATCTGGAATAAGCTAGGGAAACACTGGAGCACTGCCTGTATTCTAGACATCATTGCGGTAAGGGCCATGGAAACTAAGGGCCCAGCACTGAGGTTGTACTCAAGCAAAATAATAGTTATTTATGTCAAGGAGCAAATTTATGTGGGGGAAGATGAGTTGAAAACTGATTGAGGTAGTGGGCTTTGGAAAATAAAGCAGGAAACTAAATGTTTAGTGTGTCACCTGGTACTTCAGGTTCCTAGGAGGGCACCAGAACAATATAAGTTAGCTTGATGGGACTTTGGGTCCTATACCTGCCCAAAATTCTGCAACAAATGTAAGTGCAGCCTTTACAAAATGGGAAGAGTTCTCACTCCATTGCTTGGGAGTCTGTACAAATAAAAAGTTACAAAGAATTTTTTTCAATAAAATGAGAAAAATGCTGTTGAAAATCAAATAACCCCTGCAAAGGAGTCCAGGCACTGTGATCCACATTTCATTAGGAATCCCAAATAATTCATGGAAATAAAATATCAATGTGGAGGGCTATGAAACAAAAACAATTTTGCATTTGGAAGAATAATCCTTCTGAATAAAACAATAGCCCAGGTCTTTGGTGTGGCTTCCAACATTATAATGAGTAGTGAAGCTCAAGGTATGAGGAAATGGATCCCTGTATGGTTTTTCTTTCCCTTGGCTATGGTCATTTTCATTGCCACTGAAAATCACAGCTTTTTACAGCAGGGAGACAGCCAATGGTTCAAGTTTAAGTGAGGTTTAGCTGCCGTCAAGCCCCTGGAGAAATGTTTGTCTAAGTCAGCCTCRGGCTCTGAGGATGTTTGTTTCTCTCTTCCTTGGAAAACTTAGGGCTTCGGTGTCCTATTGCTGAATTTGGCATGTTGCTACTTCAACTRAAATTGGCCAACCCGTTTGTTCATAGCCATCAGAGCCCATACACTGATATCGTTGTGAGAGAAGCTTTGTTCTTTTCTGAAGAAAAAGAAATAGCATAGATGGGTTCTGTGACCCTGCATCTATTCAAGCCCAGGGAAGTGGCTGTAAAGTTTAGACAAAAGCCAGCAGTTGATGACACTCAACATAGTCAATAAGTCATCAACGGTCTTCCATAAGCATTTGCTTTAGCTGCATGGCATTTTACAGAGAGATTTAGCTGATGTGATCAACTGGGAAAAARAAATGTAATATGTGTGTGTATATATATATCGTAAATGAGATTGAAATATAAATTTTGTTCCCAGTGAAGCTCATGTTTAACAAAGACTATTTCCCCTGAACAAAGTGGCATTTAAGAACATAAACTGCTTGAATGGCAGAGTACATATTTTTAGTACTTACCATGAGTATAGTATTATTTGAAAAAGAATGGTAGGGGCAGGGGGTTGCATTGGCAAAGGAGCATTGTGCCCTTTCTTGTGTGATCCTGCAGTTGCAAATATCACTTCAGGGGACTCTCAATTTACATAATGCCTGCTAGGAAGGGAAGGCAAGAGAGCTTACTGATGGGGAAAAAAGGATTAAGTGGTGCGCCTCAGTCAAAATCTATTAGTGTCCTTTTCTCCCCTTTGTATCATTGGGTCGAGTCAAATTGAGCAGTCAAGCATGCCTGGAGGTGTGGTTGTCCTGTGATGATGATGATGCCCGTGGAGTGATGTGCAGCTCTTGGAGGTGTCCTTGCGCCGTGGCAGCAGCGCTCAGCAGGCTGCCGGGTGCCTGTCACAGATATCTCCATTTTATAGATGCATTATCTAAGAGCAGGGGGAAATTGCTCGTGAGGGTGTGACTGTTTCGTTGCTTGGGTTAAGGGAAATGCTCCCTCTGGGATGCCAAGCAGCTGCTTGCAATGTTCCTTCGGTCGAATTCGGTTCCTCCTCCCTGCAATCTTCGTGCAAGCCCTTCGTTACTTTGCAGTGCTGTTGCTGCKCAGTCTGCAGTAGGAATCCATGTTATTCCTCTTTCCTCTGCATTTTGAGAGAGCCCAGTCTTGGGGATTAACATTTAGTTTTCCTCTTTAAACCAGCTTGAGAAGTTATAAGTCACAGTGGAGGYAGATGCTACGTATTCCTCCTGCCATGGTCTTTTCTGATGACTCCGACACATACACAACTGTGTATGACCAGGTGTGTCTCCTCTACAGTCACATCAGGGCTATGGCAGTGTGCTCTGCCTCTCACAGTCTAGGCTTGTCATCGCAGATGCTGGAGTGAACCTTAGTTAGCTGTGTTAGCCTTATTGGTGGACACAAGTAAAACAGGTTTGCAGGTAGACAAGATTTTTTCTTTGTTTTTATTAGATCAATGAATATAGTTGGAAAAAAAAAAAAGTTGGCAGGCTTTAGACCATGTGAGCTACCATTTCAGACCTGAAAGACAGATGTGCTCAAAAGTTCATCTAATTTTTCCAGCTATCATAATTGGTCTCATAATTCATGTTACTTTTTTCTTGCAATCTTTGCTTCCCTTAATTTCTCTGGCGTTGACATTTATTTGCTGTCCATCCTCTGATGTGCTGTAAAAAGGAGAATTAAAAGAAGAATTGCAGGACTGGGAATAATAAAATCGCTCTGCGCTGTCGTATGTTTATGTGACTTCCCTCTACTGGTCAGAATGGGAATAGTTCAAATATACCCTGACCCCATTTGCTAAAAATTAACTTGGTTCTTGCTTGGCTCAGGTGCTCGAAGTAGTTGTTCCCTTCATGTCTCTGCGAAGCTCTGACTGGCAGTGGYATGTGCCAAAGTCAAGCTGGGAAATCCTCAATGCCTCCGAGACAGGCAGGAGAAACTAATTATGGGATTGCAGAAGAGTTTAAAGGGAGCCATGAGGGCAGGGAGCTGAGCAATATGGACAAGCAATGTGTACCAGAAAAGATATAAACTTTGTGACACACATGGAGGCGAGCTGCAGCGCTATTCCCGTAGAGTAGCTCCACTAGCGAATGATGGATTTTTAGTAGAATCGTAAAGAAAAGCAGTTGAATACCTATGAAATACAGATAGCTCTGTCAGTTTTCAGAGCTAGAGCTCAATCTCGAGAACTTGTTTGGCAGCTCCGAGGGAGGACTGTTCAAATACCCCAGCTGGTTTTCCCTGYGCTGTGACCACAAGCATCATCCTGAAGAGCAACGGAGAGGGTTGTCAGGGCTGCTGGAGATATTCTGGCTGCTTCCATGGCACAACTGTGGCAACACTACATCAGTCGCCACTTTTCCACCACTGCRCCCTTTATATATGCAAAGTAGGTCTGGCGAAGGCAGGAGTGGCTCTGCCTGCATTCCCCTGTAGGCAAGGGGAATCCTCATTAATTCAGGTTTAATGTTGTCCTGAGATTTGGCACAAAGCATGTGAATGAAGGAARAAAAAAACTAAAAATCCACAGATGAAGGAGTCTAGATGGACTGTATCCCAGAGTCTGTGAGAATCAGCTAATGAACAACCCCAATTATCTTTATGAGTATCACGGAAATTGGGCAAACCCCCAATGCCRTGAAATGCAAAGGTAATTCAAAAGCATTCGTATGAAAGAAGGCCAATTTCTTCCCAGCTAATTGAGTCACTATTAAGCTACCAACTCCAATGCACTAAAATCACACAAGTAGCTCCAGTAACTTCACATGGGAAAGGCCAGTTGGATTCGGGCCTATGAGAAAATACCTGTAAGTACTCAGGACCCCAACTGATAAAATCCTTCTGGACTTCCCCATCGAGCMAAGCATATCGGTGGGGTATTGAATCCTAGCTGTCTTAGAAGCTTGGCAGAGTCAGGGCCATAGTAAAGAATGAAACCAGGAGAAACAAATGGGGTTGACCCAGTTGTGGTTTCAGTTACAGCAGTGGGAACTCATTGAAACCAATCTGTGTCCGTGTTCTTGTGCAGGCAGATCTAAATGAATATTTGAGAGGCGACACAATCACACACTGATGAGATGAAAGGAGCTTGGGTGGAACGGACAGCTGAGCTGGGACCCTTGGGCTGAGAAGGAAGAAATCAAATGTGATCACTTTGCACTGTTTCAGCATTAGTGGATGAAGATAATGAGCTGCACAAGGGTAGATTCTCGGTTGGTTAAAATGGAGCTTCACTGGTCCGTACACTTAAAGAACATTACGGTCCCGGTGTCCTAAATAATCTTGTGACATGTAAGTACAAATTGGCTTGGACAAGAAAGGTGCTGCCGAGAGTGAAGCAATGGCTAATGGACTGTAAGCATCAGGTAATCATTAACGGGAATGTGCAGGGCTATGGGGCAAGGTGTTTGGGGCACTGCAAGCAGCAACGCGAGCTTTTGCTTTATTTAATATTTTCATTAACAACCTYGGAATAGGTGCAACCAGTGTGTTAATTAAACTAGCAGAAGATATTAAATGGAGAGATGTGTCAAAAAACAGTCATTGGTATAGAAATAGTGGAAAATGACCTGGAGAGGTTATAAATACAGAGAAGAAATAACAAGGTGAGCTGCAGCATAGCGAGAAAACACAGTGATCTTGAGGAACATAATCAAAAAGCAGCTATTTAGTGGGTGAGGGGTGCTTGGAAAGCTGTAAGACTATAAGAGACCGAATTGAGTTAACAGATGGCAAATTAGGCCTTGTCTCTACTTTTATTTCTATTTTTA
>NW_028186457.1:5400169-5412921 GCF_003343005.1 Rhea americana | reverse complement strand
TTTTGCATCACTGCAGTTACACCTTTGCAATTCTGAGTCTAAATGTAGTGCTGTGGGCTGGCACCACTCTACATGACTTACAGTTGTAATTCCCTAGAATAAGCAGCTCTGAGGCAATCTGACGACTCAGGAATGTTTGCTCCAGTATAGGTGCGACGAGGCGGTGAAACCTGCCTTCTCCGGACAGACCCGCAGGCTGTCGCCAGGGCCTTCCTAGTTCGCGTGCATCAGCCGAGGCCCCCACCGCAGCTGGTATAGATGGTCTTCTGCACCCAAGTGAACTCTTTAGCTTAGTTTTAGAAGATAATTAATATACCTCCGGTGAGTTAGTTTGGGTGCTGGAGCATGCGCAGTGACGGGTGTTGTATCTCAGCTGATCTGCCTCTGCAGTACCATTGCTGCATGCCAGAGTGGCCCAGGAAGGGGGGAGGAAGGACATACACTGAAGCGTCGTAGCAGGGCAGTGAGGAGACAGTTTATACCTCCCCATATAGCTGAGATCATGTCTAGTGTAGCTAGTACTGCTCARTGTAGCCTACAGCTATACACTGCTGTATTATATTGTTATATATGTATATATATTGTTATATATTGTATGCTATGCATATAGCTATGTATTGTTATATGCAGCTACAATACATGTAGCCTGCAGCTATATTGGGTAGCAGCTTAGGGCAGCCCTGAACTCTCTTTCTTGTCTGGACACAATATCATGGGTGTTGCTACCACCAAATTCCTGGCAAGCCAGGGCTCGACACACACTTCTGGGCTGTGTACCTGCACTTGAGAGCGGGCAGACTTCCACTGACTCCTTGGCCATCAGTTCCCAGTTCAGAAAAGTACTTAAACCTGGATCTAGCTCTAAGCAGGACCTCACTTCAGTTTGCCTTATTGTTATTTACAGTTTGTCTTGGCGTCTTACCTACGTGCTTGAAGGCAGAGATGTGCCAAAGCATCTTTCTGATTATGGTCCTTTACGTCGCCAACCCTGAGGGGGGTTGGTAAGTTTAAAATGGCAGTAATATAACTGCACTCCCTCCCAAGTATAAGGATAAAATAGCTATTTTCAAACAACCATAGAAAACGGAAGTTATTCATTTTCTCATAACTAAATGTCAGTTCCATTGTCAACCTGAGCACATCTACAAATGCTGCTGTCGTCTGGGGGGTGCTAAACACAAAGATACTGCTTAATTTTTTTACCAATAACAGTGAACAAAGAACTTCCAGTCTAAAAAAATACGGTAAGCTTCCATCCAAAAGGAACGTACAATCGTTAGTTTAGTCTCGCAGTGGCTTTTTTTTCTTTTGTATCTCTTTTCAAGTGGGAAGACCAAAAGTTTGTCATCTGTACATCTAAATATCAGTGTAAATGCTGCAAACAACCTTAGTGAATTCAGTGGAATGACTTAATACATAAATCCTGGCAGCGCTACCTTTCAGTTCGGTGTGGGCAGAGCTCACCAGCCTTTGTAAAAGCATCGATGAGACAGCTTGTGTACCATCAGACACTAAGCAAATTTTTAAGAAAAACCTGAAGGATTTACTGAAGTCTTAAAAATCACTTACAGCTTGCAGTAAATACTTGGCAGCTTTCCATATTTCCAGGGTTGTTTGTGATGCATGGCTTGAGAAGCACAGCAGTGTAGTGGCATCCGGTTGATCGGAGGAAAGGGAGCCCGTGGGTGGGCCAGACGTCATTTATTTTCCTGATGTCAGTTATTGCCAAAAGAGATGATTTTAGTTGTATGGTTTATTTTGTAGAAATGCAGTTATTACGCTAATTATTTCTAAATTTACTGCTTAATTATAATTCTGAGATCTCTACTTYGGTACTTCCAGAGAAGTACAAGCTGTGGGAAGTGCTTCTTAATGTATTTCCACAACCCATATTGATTTGGCTAATGTTCCTAGAACTTGAAGAGTAACATCCTTTAACAAGGAGGCAGAGCTAGCTCCATAAAACAGCCGATCTGCATTGAAATGGCATTTTGCCCAATCTAATTTTGCTGCAAAGAACATATACAACTTACAAGCTACACAGAAGAAGCTACAAGATGGATCTTGGATTCGCTATATCATTGCACAATTCTCTTATCCCTCCCTTCTTGTGGGAGAGAAGGGAGAGTAATGGCCATCTAACTCTATTACTACAGGATGTCTGTTGGATACTGTTCCAAGGAAAATTGGAAACACTATTTCTTTCAGGGCTAGTTGTGCAGCTGAACTCTGTGGGGCTTTTGTCATTGATTTCTGCAGAGGCCGGATGCAGGTTTCCAAGCACATCAGCTTGATCTGCATATTGCTAAGAGGAGTGGTTTGAGTACTAGCTTGCTATCCGGCACCCAAACTCTAATTTTAGACCTCTGCCTGTGTCCACAGTGGATGACCCAGGTTAACATTTACTGGAGTGACTGCCCTTGCTTCCTTAGTGCCTCTGCTCACTTTATGAGGAGGGAAAGGTTTTTCCCTGTAATACAACGGTGGGTTCAACATTACAGAAAATTTGCAACACGGAAGCTTCCAAGCACCYAGTCCTGACACACGTAGCACATCTTTGCCAAAGAATGACTATTGGAAAGATGCCGTGTGCTGTGTTGTTCAGCTGATGCAGAGGACGAAGTGATGATTATTGAACCRTAAGTGCTAGACCTGGTGGTTTGAAGCCACCCAGAAAAGTCACCCAACTTTTTTTCTTTCTTTTTATATTTGTAAGGAGAAAAGTGTTGTGGGTGGAAGGTGAAAGAACTGAAATAACACCTGGTGACAGACAAATAGTGGGCAAATTGTTAGGCTGCTGGAAATTGCTTTTGCTCCATTGATTTCACTGGGACTCTGATGCTGTGTAGCTGGCGAAGATTAGCTTACAAACCTCAAGAAACTCCTGACTCTCCCCGGAAAGCCCCCAAAATAGAAAAGAAAATCTGGAGCGCTAAGAGCATACCTAGCTCTGCRTGATGAGGTCAAGGAAATCCTGTCACTGTAGTTCATTCTGTTGCAATTACCCCTACTTTATAGCCCCTTTTTCATATTGGTGGTATGTGTACAGGAGGAAAATCTTACTGCAAATGAAAATGCTTTTAGAACCATCCTTTTCATTTTTGCTTGCCAGAAAGGATATAGAAGTCCTTTTTAATTTGGAGGGGAAATGTTCATTTTTAAATCAAGTTTTGCAGTTTTGATGATTGTTTATTGAAAATTGAAACATTTGAGCTGTTTATGTGAGTCAGAACTGTTTATACAGCTTGAGCATGCAGCTGTAGGACAGGAATAGTACTGGAACTCCCATACTGTTAAGCATGAAAATGTTTTGATACATCTGGGAGAATGTAAGCAAGTAGGTCAGTGGATTATGACTTAATGATCTGGAGCAAAGGCAGAACTTGGAGCAGTAGTGGCAAGGCATTGCTGGAGAAAAAGCAACAAATGGGAAATCTGAATCATGACTAAGACTGAAAATATCAATAGTAAAAGCTGAGAAAAATTTAATATATGAATATGGCACAGTGCAATCATGTTTAACACAGCGGGCACTTGGCTTTACCTTGGAAGGAACAGGCTGTGTGTGTATGTCAGTATTTTGCCTCCTATATGAATATCGGAGATTAGAGCAGCACACAAGATGAAATATTGGTATACTTTCCTAGACTGTTTCAGTTCTAATTAACTGCTAATAAAATAGTAATAGTGATAACTAATTGTTTTTATATTACAGTTGCTGAAATACTCAATATTCTGTTGTACTTGGTACAAACATAGAATTCACTGGCAACAAGATTGTACCTTTGGATTAGTTGAGACGGATAGTGAAAAAAAGGTGTTGCTATTTCACATTTTCTTAAAGCCATATTCATCCTTCTTTGTCTGAAAACATTCCTGTTTGACAGAGCAGCATACCTGGAACCCATTCTTTTTGCATATTAGTCATATGCCAGTAAYAAGACCAAAATGAGTATTTGAATAATGAGTAGACCGGAAAAAAATAAATGATATCAACTGTACCAGGATGGTATGGCTCATACACGATGRGAGGAAGCTGGTAAAAATATTTTTGATTGATGCACATCAAGGTTCTTGGCACTGTTTGAATGGGTCATGTTTTTCTCAGCACATCCTACAGGTATCCTGCCATTTGTGGCACAGAGATTTTGCATCACGTGATGTTTCAGCAGTACAGGTTGAGCTGGCTTTTGAGGTAGCCTGATTCCACTTGCTCAGCCACAAATGCCGGGGGTTGTACATCTCAGCAAGAGGAGGCATTAGTGTTCGATGTGGGAGGAGGCTGGAAGTAAGAGGGCGGAAATAAAAAGCAGGTTGAGTTTCAGGAAAAATGTCATCAGGAAGGTCTGGAGCCAGATGATGGTGCTGTGGGGCTCGACCAGCCTCTCTTTAACCTCTGAAACCCACATTGAGGACAGACTCAGCTCTAGCACTCACTATACTCTAGACAGCTTRGTTACTACAGCTATGAATAAGTCCCTACTAAAACACCAAGGGATTGGTCCTTCTAAGAGGATTTATTGAAAATTGTCTTCAGCAACCATTTCTTGACCATAGTGATGTTGGGAAGATGYTCCTAGGGATTGGCCAGTGAGCAGGAGTCTGTTCTTTGGATGTTTTTGTGATTGATTGTAGCTGTGAGGTGGTGACAACTCTTGATCTTTCTTGTTGAGACTGATAAATATTGGTTGAAATGTCTGTGGGTGGTTCGGGCTTTTTTTGTCCCTACAGAACCTCTGGTGCTTTGGGAGGCTCTGACCTTGACCATGTAACACATACAGTGTAGGGACAGTATCTTCCAAAGGGAATGTCCTTGACCATCTCTGTGTACCGTCACATTGAGGAATAGCCAAAAGAGAGCAAAGGCTTAAACTCTGAATAAAATAGAAGAGAGCCCACACTGAGAGATTTAACTGCGGTCCTCTTCTTGCGCTGTGCATGTGTGAGTGTGTGTGTGTATATAGCTCTACAATTCACTGCTGCATGGTTTTCCTTCTTGCAAAATGCCAACCAATATTTCCAGTGCCAGAGAACCTAATCATCTATTTATTAAAATGAGTCAGACAATAAGTTTGTGTGGGGAAATGTTAAGGCAGTGCGCATTGATCATGCTGATTTAGGACGGTACTGCCATCTCAGTGTTTCTGGAGACAAATTCTTTGCAGCTAATTACATTATAAATTCCGTTAAACCACTTTCATAAGGTATTTCCCTAAGATATAAAGCCCTCCATGAGAACCAAAGAGAGCAAAGGAACAGTTGTGGGGTTTTTTTCCTAATTAAATGTTATATGAAAGTAAGACAAGAGAGAGGAAAACAGAATGAAAATCTTGTTAATTAAATGCTAAGTCTTCTGTAAGGAGCTAGTTTTAAACACTGTGGGATATGTTGAAACTCGTGCAGCTTTTCCAGCTGAAAAACAAAAGAGTAGTGTCCTGAGATTTTCATCCTCAGATCAAGATGATCCTGAGCCATCCCAGACCAGGACTGTCAACATTATAAAATATCAGAGGTTTTAACTTTGGCATGTCTTTAATCTTAACTGTCTCAAAGAATGACCCAGACCAGCCCTGGATGCTGGGCCCCCTCGCCAAAACATCTTTCATGGGCTGCTCTTATCCTGCGGTTTTTGCTGAGCATCTTTCCCGTGGGTGTCCTTTGAGTGCTTGCTCACACGAAACCTGCTCCTCACTGCCTTGCTGCAGCGGTTTCTCTCCTCAGGTCGGCAGTGGCTCTCCCCTGTATGCCAGTGCAGGTGTGAGGGTGGTGTTCGCCGCCCTGGTACGGGCCAAGAGCCTGGGGAGAGGGACGGTGGGGAATCGGCCTCCTCCTCCCACTGCGGAGGTCCGTGGCTGGGGGGACTGCGCTGCCCGTGGTAGGCACCAGAGCTAGGGACTCTAATAAGGAATGAGCAGTCGTCATGTCCACCTGGTGTGAGCAGRTGTGTGTGTTTGCCAGAGAACCGTTCCCCCCAAATGCTCCGTTGTAATGCATAGCAAAGTGTTTTATACCAGGGGATCTCAAGCATTTTTACCAAGCTGGGTCAGAAGATACTGAAGCACAGAGAAGTTAATTGAATTTCCCAAGGAAGCATAGCAAGCAGCAGAGAGCTGAACCTGACTCCTTTGTTTCCCAGCCTCAAGTACAAAGTAGCAGACTATTGCCTATGCTATCTTAGTATTTCTTTGGGTTGCTAAGAGCAAAGTATGACATTTCTTTTTATTTCTTCCTTTCATTTCAAAGGGCGCAAATTCTCTTACTGTGGAAGTATTTGTCATTTTGAGCACGCCTATACAAATTCTCTCTTCAGCTCCTGCAACTGATGTGCTGTGAGCTTATCTTATAGAGTCCAGGCAGGGAGAGATCCCAGTCAGACCAGACAGTTCTCCTCCTGGTATCATGTATGAGATGTTTCAGGTGTTGTCTGTTGTCCAAAAAGTTACTCAGGTATAGCAATTCCAGTGATCAATATATCTTAGCTCCTGCATCCCTGGTTAGAAAAACAGTCCAAGTCTATTGATTTGTTTAATAATTTTCTCTAAAGCATTTTCCTTTTCACGATTTGCAATTAGGAAGCTCTATTTTTTCCAGGTTACTTTTGCCAGAGGAAAGGCTTTCCTCTTAGCACCTCGCATGAAACCGGGAGTCACAGTTCCCAAGGTAGCTGTAATTGTGGGTCTGCTAACAAAAGAAAGTGTTTTCTTTTCTTCTTCCTCCTCTCCCCTTCCCCATGCAGTAAGATTGCTTGATTAAAATGAAATTGGAACATAAAGGTACTGCCTGTGGTCTTAGCCGTAGCTCTGGTCATTTAAGCAATAACAGTTGGCGTGTGGCTAAGCCCCAGTTGTGCCATACTTATTTGCACAGGACAAGACCTACCTGTAGCCTTCTAAAAGTTGGACTCTCACTGCCAGCTAGTTGCCTGGCTGCTCCCAGACTACAGCGGAGACAGGGGCTCTCCCAGAAGGCAGTTTTCATCCACACCTGCCTTCACATGGGAAGGAGGCTTCTCCCTGGATTACCGATGGAGCCTGAAGTTTAGGTGGCTGAAGTGAGATGAGCTGAATCTGACCCTTTGTGATTTGCTTTTTTCACTTGAAGAGCATAGGAAACCGCTTGCCCAGGTGAGCTATGGCTCCTCTGTGAGTAAAGCTAATGGAGTAAAGCTAATGGAGTTGGGTATTTGATGGTTTTGAACATTAGTTAATTCATTTCCATCTTGCCCTCAGCTGGATAGGGTATGAGCTGCTTGTCTCAAAGGGAAACTAAGGTGAAAAGCTTTCCCCAGAAGCATCGAGTAGTAGCAGAACAACCATTAGGTCCTAGGACTCGTTACCACTCTAGACCCCTCCACCTCTCTGCTCCAGACAGGAGAGACACTCATACCCTCTTTGGAAATGTGCTGTGCAACTGTCATGAGGCTTCTGCAGTAACACGCCTCGTGTTGATGCTCACATCAAAGGCGTGACTTCTCTGCCCTGCAGCATCACAACCCCCCAAAGGGTGCATAGGGGTGATTTAGGCCAGAAGCACATCTAAGTCATTTCAGCCAAGGGTTATTTGAAAAAAAAAGAACTGAGATAAATGTTCCTCGAAAATTGCAGCCAAATTCATTCAAATCAGCTGACTAGGAAGATGAAGGATAAAGTTTCATACAATTATTGCATCCTCCAAATSAGGATTTATTCTTGTGCATAGGTAATGGCTGGCATAGCAATGGGTTTTAATCCCAAGGCGGGAGGGAAGAATAATAGTAATTTTTGCTGGTGGGAAGAATAATAGTTCATTCTTGCATAACACAGAAGGGGGGAGAAGGGAGGGAGAGGAACACTTATTTCTAAATTATAATGGTAAAAGGGACATTTGTCGTTCTCGTTTTTATGTTGTTGTTGACAACACTTGTTACATGGTTGTTATTTTTTTAAGTCATTTTAGTTTTTCCAAAAGTGACCATGATTTGTTACTTATACTGTAGCTTACAGAAGTGACACACTTAATATCGGGGGGTCCAAACCTGGATATCTACCAATGGAGATGGAGATCAGGTAAATGCACACCTGCTCTTCCAAAGAGAAAAAGCTGCCACTTGGCAACTGGTTTGAGAGGGAGCTGCAGGCTATGTTGAGAACGTTTTGGAAGAGATTAGATTGAGCACTAGCATTAATCACCAAGTTTTGTGGAGGCCCAGCATGGTTTTGATGATMAGTCAACATGCCATCTACTAGGAGACTCCGGGTCTCTGGAGAAGACCCTGGATTCTAGCCCTAGTAATAGTTGAGCAGAGATCCACCAAAGGAGACCTGGCAGGAGCTGTGGGTCCCCCCACAGACTAGCCCCCATAGAGATTGCGATATACCATCTTACTCTCCCAGCCGGAGGGAAGGTGGTGGTGGCCGCAACAGAGACCATGCTGGAGAAGGCAGGTGAGAGGGAGGTATCTGCAGGTAGAGAAGAATAATTCTGACACACCATTTCCATGTCCATCATTTCCTCTTCTCTTTTACAGACACTTAACAAGAACAACTTGATACCAGATGACAGGACCAACTTCTACCCATTGCAGCAAACCAACGTGTACACGACAACCTATTACCCCAGTACACTGAATAAATATGACTACAGGCCTGAGGCCTCCCCTGGAAGGACCTTTACCAACAGCTGATGCTGGGCAGACCTTATAGGACTGGATCACTTCCTGTATGAAATTTTTTTAAATTGATTTTATGGACCAAATATTGGCCGCATCTCTAGATGTAAATATTGTACAGTAGGGTCTTCTTTTTTTCTTTTCCTTTGGTTAATTGTATTACTTGTAAACAGCACATCTCCTTACAAGGACAAAAAGCAAGTGGACCATTCTGCAGAGCTTTTGTGGATATTTGGCTGGAGATGGCTCTTACTACTGCAACTGTTTTATGGCTGGAAGATCGGCATTTCTGTCCAAAGCCAACACTGTCAAGGAGCTGACTGTGTGCTGTGCTCAGTGTTCACCATGCAGCAGAACACAGCTAGTACAGGTGCGCTCTAAGAAACACAAGAGGTGGCTTCTTGGAGCAAGCAGTGTCTGTCTGGTGACGCGCATCCTTCTTGGGACGGGGTAGCAGTGGTGCCCTGGGTGACACATAGCTCACGAGACAGCCTGAGCGGGACTCCACCATGCCAACAACTTGAAGAATGGTTTCTTTTTCTTTTGCTTTTATTATTTTTGCAATTTTTTTTTAATGTTTCTGAAAAAACAAAAAAAAGTGACTTTCTAGGGCAGTGTTCCCTGTATCTTCAACAGAATCTTTTCTTACTACAGGAAATACTCTCCACAGCCTTCTTTGGTAATATGCAATCCAGCTGATGGAAAAACAACACACAAAGTGCATTACCCAAAGAAGCTTTTCAGAATGTTTCCAGTCTTAATTAAAAGAAAATTATGCAGGCAGTGAGAAGTTGAGCTAAGTGAATGTTGGAATAACATCAGTGCCATGAGCTTGGAGTGCCTAACAAAGAAAGAAAGATGTTTATTTCACTGGAAAAAAATACGTGATGATTGCCGGACAAGAGCCATGGGCTCTCTTTTTTTTTTTTTTTCCCCTTACTTTCCTTCTTTTTTTTTTCTGAGACAGTGTTAACTCTTTTTCTTCCAGCTTTGATCGCAACTGTGTCTGCCAGGAAAGATGATTTCAGAGGCCGTGCTCTTCTTGTGGGAAGTCACCATGCTTTGGGCTTATTTTTACTCTTGTTTCACTGTTGATTTTTTTGTTCATATATTTTCAGAGAGTGAGTAATTCTGACTTTGCAGAGGGAGAGTATTTTTGTAAGGAATGTTTCCATAGTCTGACATGACCCAGAAAGTCTGCTGCACATTCTTATAGCATCTTCCAGTCAGTGGGCTATGAAATAATAACACAGCTGAGTAATGTGTGTTGTTTGCCAATATTTCTTTAATTTTGCCGAACAAAAACAACCCAACAAACAAATGCTGCTGCAGCTATTGAAGTAGATTGGGGCAGTGGCATTATTAAACAGTATATCCAGCCTTGAAATGTAACTTTGTGTATGTGTGTGACTGTGTCTATAAGAACTGTGTTAGTTTGATGCAGAAGCCATGTTGTCTACAACCAGATGTTTGTCTGACATACTTGTTTGGCAAAAAGGAAACTTATTGCTGGTGCTTAATGTACAATTACATCCAGTGTGTTAGCAACGTGAGCAAGTTCACCACTGTTATCATTCAGTGTTTCTAAATATTTATAATGAACTCCTGATGCTAAGAATTTTAGAGTGTCGCAATACTGAGCATGAGATAAAAGTACACCCCGAAACGTGCATGAGCTCCAAGTGGTCCCGAACTTGGATTTGTTGTCTGCATCTTTTACTCGAGCAATTGCCATGCCCATGCTTGGTCAGAGACTTGGACGTGTTCCAAGCGGTTCCATTTATATTATTTGTTTTATCTGAGTTTTTTTTTCCTGTGCATCAACACTCTGCTGGTTTCTCAGTGCTGKTACTTTGCAGTTGCTTGGCTGGGGGTCGAGCCGGGGCTCTGTGCTCAGCTCTTCCGCGTAGGGGCGGTCGGAGCTGAAGAACGACTCTGCGCTCGTGACGAGCGTGGTGCTTTTCCTGGGAAGGAAAAGCCMGTATGGCTCTCCAAGCCTATGGTCTGGGTGTTTGGCCAGAAGGCAAGACTAAAGTAACCTCCCGTTTTTAAATTAGTTAACGTATAGACTTCAGTTTGCAGTGATTGAAGGCTGCAGGGGCGGTTGGAACGAAGCGTGGTCGTTAGCACTGCCCCAAGGGTGCCTTAGCCTCCGTGGTGCCCGGCATTTCAGCAGCTGCTCTTCTAATTTAGCCGGCTGGTCCTGCTTCGGCGCTGGTTTCTCCAGGAGCCGAAGCAGGCCCCGAGGCTGGGATTACGTTAGCGTACCTGGGATTCCCCAGCTTTAATTATTTGGGTGAGTCAGAAGCTAACGTTGGCTTGCGAGATCGCTCCAGTCGCTGTGAAATTAAAGCCGTCTCTGCGCTTCCCTTGCAGGGGATTCCCGGCTGCGGTTACCGTGCGTGCGGCAGGCTGCAGCTGTGGGGCGGGCTGGGGGCGGCGGGCAGTGAGGCAAACCGCACAATTATTTTCATTTTCTGTTTTTCCTTTTTTCCTTTTTTTTCTGGGGGGGGAGGGTCCTTAAACATTTTTCCATTTTCAGCCTCTCTGAATAATGATGTGATTTAAACTGCTAATTTTTTTCTTTTTTACAAAGAAAAAGAAGTCCCACATAGCAGCTGGAATTATTTAAATGTGCGACTCGCCAATATAGGTCATTGCTGCCATCGTGTTCGAGAGGGGCACATGCTGTAGGCCCCCGGCGGGCAGGTGGTGCGTGTGGCTATGGTTTCCGCAAGACATTCCTGCCAAGCAGCCAGCCAAGCGGAGTCAGCGCTTTTCCCTGTAACTGGCAATCACGGGGTCRGCAAACTCCAGTTGAGCAGAAAGTAGAACCCAAGAGGGGGAGAGAGAGAAAAAAAGAGATAAATCAGGACTCTCAATACTCAGTTAATGTTCTATGAGAGTGCAGGAGTGCAGTTCTTTGCGACCAAGATTAATACAATGTGAGGGTTGCCTTTTTTTATTATYATTGTTTTAATGGACTCTCTAATATGTGGCAGGTCAGCGACACCACATGCAGTGATGCTCTCGTGGTCCAGGCAGTTCAGTGGCTTGAGCCTCAGGTCTGTAATGTCTGCAGTAGATGATTGAACAGCTCCTGCAGGTCGATGCTAAACTTGCTGAAATTGCCTATCATTCCTGGTATCATCTTAAAGTACACTGGAAATGCATTTAGTTCTGAAGTGTTACTTTCCAAAAGAATTACCTCACTAAATATATACATACATACATACATATATATATATATGTATATATATTTTTCTTTCACTTCTAAGGCGGCGAGGGAGAGCACTGGTCATTGCTCTGTTGGCCTCGGGGCATTCGTTCGACACAAACCTTTGGCTAGGAGTCGGGCGTACACCCTGTCCCAGATGACAGAAGTCTTATGGCCAAATATTTAGCRGCAACATCCATAATTAGGCCATTTGGTGTCTTTTCCCACGCCAGCGGCCGCATCACTCTCCCGCGAGAGTGCAGGTATGGCCGAGTTGTCCCGGCTGCGACTGCCCCGGGCCAGACCCACCACGTGCAAAACCACCGGCGGGCCGAGAGGGGCTGTTGCTCTACAGCTGTGCTCGGCCGTGCGAGCCAGGCTGCCCCGAACCGCGTGGGACGTGCAGGTGGGGCAGGAGCCGCGTGCGCGGCGCGTTACCGCCGCTGCTCGCAGTGCCTTACTTTGAGAAACCGCGCTACGGTTGTTCAAAGCAGCAGCGAGGAGGGGTGGAGGCCACGTCTGGTGCAGACAGCGTGACACCTCCAGTGTCAATCTGATGCTAAGGCCACCTGAAGAGGAAATTGCTGTCCACTGAGACTGATTTATTCTTTGTACCAAATGAAGTGTGCAGGAGAGCTTTTATCTATATATACACAGATATATATGTATGTTTGCATGTGTGTGTGTATCTATATCTATCTACCTATATATTCATATATACACACATGCACACACACATATATGTATATTTATAGATCTGTGTATATAAATGTAAATGTAGCATTTGTGTAACAACTTGCTCTTTCTTTTAATCGGGTATACATCTATCAGTGGATAGATGCTGTATTTATTTATAATATATACATTATATATATATAAATACATACA
>NW_028186457.1:5395539-5399975 GCF_003343005.1 Rhea americana | reverse complement strand
AAAAAAAAAAAAAAAAAAAAAAAAAAAAAACTGTGAAAAAATCTGGTATCCTTTCCATTAGTTTTGACAAAACACATTTCTGAGCTAAATGCAAAGTATTTTTTTAATTGAAAAGAAAACTGATTTTTCTAGTTAGAAATGCTGATTCACCTCTAAATCATTCTGGTTAAGAAAAAGATTCTTGCTGCTGCTTATATTTTCTGAATAAGCCTCCTGAGTCTCTCAAGTGTAGCGCTTTATTTTTTTTTGTAATTATAAGTAGGGAGTAAGTGTGCAAATAAAATAGCAAGTAGGTGTAACAAATGTTGTACCATTAGAGCAAAACATATCATCTGCTAGAACTGGAAAAAAAAAAAAAAAGTCATCTTCTACTTGCACATTGAAGAMTTTAGCAGTTGCTTTCTGAGTTATTATTGGGCATCCTAAGCGTTGCCCTGCCGGCCCCRAGGAGGCTTTAGCGCAGCGGTGGGGACGAGCAGCCCTGCACCCCGCGGGCCCAGCAGGCCGCGAGCGTCGGCGCCCCGGGGCTCCAGCGGTCGTGGCTGAGGCTCCACGCACGGCTCGTGCCCCGTCGCACCGTGAGTTAGCCCGTACGCAAGGCACGGCCTCCCCTYGGACTTGTCTGGTGGAACGAAGGAATACCCAGGAAATTTGGTTTGCAGGATTTTATTTTTTAAAAAGGGTCATTTACTGCCCTTCTGCCCAAGGCTCAGGCTCGTACAGCGGCATCTCCCCCTTAAGCCTGTTAGAAAGACACTTCAGGAGCAGCCTTGGGGTAGGTGAGCAAATCTATAGTTTTTGATGTTGTCCGACCTCTAGAGCCTTTAAACCAGGACAAAAATGTCTTTAGAGCACAGGTCTTGGTAGGACCTGGGGTGGGGGGGGGTTGTTGGCCAGTCTCGGCCAATCTGCCTGCAAATTCCTCATGTGGACCCGTGGGAAATTTTTAKTTCTATAGTTGTCCAGGCTAGAGGAGCAAAAACAGCTATTTCGATAGCCACAAATACGAGTGTTCAATATTCTTCAACACAAGTTTGGCTCCTGAACTTGATTTCTTCTCTTCTGCCTCCAGCCTCTGCAAATCTGCCCCCGCTATTAGAGAAGGTTCAGTGATACACGAGCAGCGTTTGGCTTTCTGGAATTCCCAATGTGATTTTTTTTCCCTTTTATTTAAACGAATCTGATCGCGAATAATGTAAACGCTCCACTTGCAGCACTGAAAGCTCTGCGAGCCGGAGCGCTGCGAWGCGCGTGCCAGCGAGTCGAGCGGAGGTCACTGCGCACAGGCCATTAATAACAAGCAAAACGGTTTTAGTACCAAACTGTCAAACCAATGTAAAAGCAGCCAGCTGCGCGATAGTGCGGTTTGCATCCCCACACGCCTCCTCAGACGACATCCCGAAGTGCGCACACTTCAACCCGACCGAGTTAGTTAGGGCCGTTCCCACAGAGGAAACGCTCGGGAGGAAGGACACTAGATAAAATGGAAATGGTGTGACTGAGTTTGTCATGGAGGTGGGAGAGTGMCAGATGCAAACTGGATCTTGGATAGATGGGGAATTATTGCCAGAACCCACAACGCTTGCCCCCAAACAGCAAAACCCGGAGAGCAGCGTTGGACTCCGTCGTGAAGGCACATCACCCTTCCTATGCAATTGACCTTGATGGTACTTYAGTATAAAGGTGACCTAGACTGTAATCACTGCCTTTAGACACTGTGAAAATTTTTTTTTTTGGGGGTACTCTGTATTTTTATATATTGTACAATGTAAAGAATAATTCAGAAATAAAACAGAACAACCTGGCAGGCTCGCGCATTATTTCCCCGCCGCGGATAGCGCAGCAGGACGCAGAGCCTCCCGCGGAGGCTCGAGGGGACGCGGAGCAGGTTTCGCACGAGCCTGGTTAACGCAGGGGCTGCGAAGGGCCGAGCAAGCCTCGCTCAGCCGCGCGCGCGGGGCTGCAGGAGCCTTACGGCGCCTAGCGTCCTCTCCGCGACTGGGCCGCATCCCGCTGCTCGAACTTGGATTTAGTTTGCCCCCATCATAGGCTACGCGGCGGCAAAATACCGTCCCTGGGTACAACGTCCAACGCTGCTGCTGCAGTTTACTCCCCTCCAGCACAAGCCCTTGCTGGTCGAGCGGAGCATAGCTAAACACTAACCGCCTGGTGCATTTGGGAGAAAAAGAAATCATACTTCTGCCTGAGGTATCTAATGACGAAGAGCAAAGCTCTCTGAAAAAGYGGGGTGCCAGCTCGATCCCCAGCTCTGCTTTCCCGCTTCCGCCCAGGACAGCGCGTGGCCGACGCTCTCCAAGGACTCGCTGCAGCCTGGGCCACGGAGACGGGCGGCAGCGAGGCGCAAACGCGCTCGTCCTCCGCGGAGCCTTTCGGCYGCACGAGCTCCGCCGCGACCAAGTTGTATCCCGCAGCTTTCTCACTTGTTACATTTTACCGGGAAAAATTGTAATAAAATGAGGAACACGTTTTGACTGAAGGATGGTCGTCGCCTCTTCCTGAAAAATGTTATAGCTCTTGTTGCATTTATTAATCAAAGTAAAGACCATGGAAAGCGGCAGAGTCAGGAACATTTTAGTTTATGTTCCGATACAGCTCAAGACTTACACTGAAGTTTTATACAGAAAATTACACCATAACATCGTAAAAAATAGATTGGATTACTAATAACCTGAAACATGCTACACCTGCATACATAATCCTCTAATCCCAGTAAATCATAGGCTGTCATTCGGGCGTTTTCATATTCTCAAGCGTGCATACAGGAATTTCTTTTCAATGCAGACCGTTAAAAAGTAATAGAGCAGCACAAGACCAGTAAAAACAAACTTGCTGTGAATAAAATTGACGGTTTCCCCCCAACCCCGTCACTCTGCGCTTGAACAGARGCCGTTTCTGCCGAGCTCCGTTCTGCGTCAAGACGTTCCCTGCACGCAGTTAAAGCAGAAATCCACACTGGCACCTATTTCCAATTTCCTTAAAACAACAGCAAAAAACCCCCTCGCTACTGCATCAGTCTTTTTCTAGTCACTAATTTGATTCGTTAACGTCGTTTCGCTTGGAGCCCAAACGTATTGTATTTTCTCACTTTCCCCACGTTTCCCACCTGCACTCGTGCACTCACCGGCTTTGCGGCCGGACAGAGGGACAGACAGACCCGTGCCGAGCAGGAGAGAGAAAATAAGCGTCATTTATAYGTCAGGGATAAAGCAATGGCAAAGATGGGGAGAAAGTGGGTTAAAAATCCCTTTGGGGAAGGATAAGCCCAGAGGGTCAGCTGATGCCCCAAACTGCGTTAGGATCCGAGATGAACCCTGGGCCTTGATCTCTCCGTGGGRAGAAACATCTGCAACGCTGCAAAGATAAATACGAGCAGGAGGGTATCATCAGAAGAGCCTTCAGCTCCCGTGCATAGCCTGGAAAGCGGCTCTTGCTAGGAGCAGCGGGGCCCCAATATTCCACGATCCACGAGTTGACAGATCTCTCTGGAGGCTGACGGGATGCGAGGCTACTCTAACGTTGCCTCCGAGAGAGGTCAGGGTGTTACTGAAGAGCAGGCCACACACAACAAACATGGATCAAGAGATGCCAGGTTGAGTCCACCTCAATTAAACGGGGAATAAACACAAACGAGGTGGTTACTAGGGCTCTCATTTCCAAAAGCACGAACTGAAACATCAGTGGAAGCAGCCAGCAAACCCAGCTGGCTTGCGGCAGCYGCAGGCTTGAACGGGGATGAGGCAGGATGTGAAACCAGTCAAAAAGATGTTGCAAGGGAGCCAAGAGCCCCCACAACATGTCTAAAGGGACAAGGAAAGCAAGCCATGTCTCGGGGCTGATGGCAAAGAGAAAGACCACGAGAGACCGCTCATTCCCCAAGGATGGTTTGTGATTTCTGTCCTGAGCTGAGACATCTGTGGAGTCTCTGCCTCCTTTCATCCCACGTGTGCACACATGGTACGAAACGGCCACAGAAGTTGTAATTTGGGTGGACAGAAAGAAATGAAGTGATGCGAAGGAGGTATCAGCACCTGGCTGAGACTGGTGAGACAGTCCATGGTGGGGACATGTGTGTGAGCCCCAACCTCCTGCCGTTTAAACGGTCGGCTGAGCAAAACCCCGCTGCGGGAACCCAAGTCTCGCAGCGCGCAGGGTCCCTGCTCGGCCGCGCTGCYGCGGGCGCTGCTCTTCACTGAGCACCAGCAAGGACACGTTTTGCRTGCAGCTCCAGCAGCCCCTCTACCCTCAGCCCGTGGAAAAGCCCTTTCCCCTCCAAATCCCACCTCCCGTCCTACCTGCAACCTCAGCCTCCTCGGCGTCCCCTCTGTGCTTACAGCCYCATTTTTATTAGAGGCCCTCGGAATTAATGAATAATAATGGCAAGGGAGAGAGGAGTCATCCTTTTAATGTGCAACACC
>NW_028186457.1:5325845-5395421 GCF_003343005.1 Rhea americana | reverse complement strand
TTATGTCTACAAGTACATAGTGGTTTAAAAGTTATTTTCTGAAAAATAAAAATATAGCACATCAGAATCTTGCATACAAAAAGTAGAATTTGTCTTAAAATAAAATTCTATCAAATCATTAAAAATTTACAAAAGTAAAATGCATACAAATTCCAGTAAAATTGAACAGTCTTACAGTTGGAGAATTGTTTATAAAGATGCACTGCAACACATAAAACCCTCGTATTTTTCTGTATGTTAACATAATTTAAAATATCCCCAACGCTAAACCAGTCTTTCCACCTTCCCAAATACTTTATTTCTAAAATGCACYGCTGCAGATGTTAAACTCTGCAGGCAAATGAGATTTTCATCAGTGTTTGTACAGGATCCTGCAGATAGGCAGGCAGCCACATTTGGAAAATACATTTTTTGGTCAAACCCAGGAACCAAAGGTTTTGCAGCCGGAGGACGTGCGGCCCCAGCACAAGCCCAGGGCCTTTTGCGGTGCTGCTGGGCRCGCGACTCGGCACCCGAAAGGAGCCGAGACCCGAAGGCAGCGTGACCGCCGCGCACGTCCCGAAGTCGCTGGCAGCTCCGTACAGAGCAGCGCAGAGCCCAGGCTCTCAGCACCAGCCCCAGCTGCATCACAAACCCACGCGTCACCTCTGCAAAKGAGACCGGGGCTTTTTTGGCTTTTACATACAAAGGGAGCAAGGTTGGAGATGTGGCCCGAGCCTGAAGAGGAAAAGCACCTCATTTAAAAAACAAAAAACAACAAAAAAACCCCTCAAACACTATTTGCTCRTGATATTTTTCTTCGTGTGGCAGTACAAAGCGAGCATAAATCTGTCTGGATACAAGTGGAGAAATCACACATGGGATGCTAGCGGCGTGAGACACCATGGAAGAAAACGCTTTTATTGAAAAGGGCAAGTCACCCGTTCCTCACCTGCTACACCTAGAAATACCAGCAACTCTTACAGAATTTCTACAAGTGTCACTTGAAGCCGAGTGCCAAAACAAGATTTGTTCCAGTGCAAATGGTGTCACAGACATAAAACAAAGTTAAGAATCTCATCCTTGAGAAAGTTTGCATGCGTTGTGCGCACCAGGAAGGATTTTAAGCCTTCCAAGATAGCACAAAACTCTCTTCATTCACCTCGTGTTTAACCTCCAAGGGCAAYGCACAAACGCAGCGCAAAAAGTACTTGAGCAAAAGCAGCCAGAAGACACCAGGAAGACACCCAATTTCCACGTGCTCTCCTAGATGCTAAATCAGACTGTGCCAAATAAACAAACACCTCGAGGACACAGCAGCAATTAACCCCACAAGCTCAGCAACGTATTTCCTGAAGTGCCAAGAGACCACATCACCCATGCAGGAACGGAGGGTGAAATGCTCATCTGAATGCTGGAGTCGGGAGTAAGGTGAAGGCCCAGCTTAAGAAAACAGAAAGCCAAAATTTCCAAAAAGGATTTAACTTTAGGAGCCTGGATTTTGAGTGGCCCGAGTTGAGACATTTCACGGACGTGCAGAGGGAGGAGGTATCCCTGACGACGAGATCCCTTTAACACAGCTCGAACCAGGCCACAGAAAACACRCAAGCCGAACACCCAAGAACATAACGTCGCCCCGAGATCCTCGCCGCAGCCCTTTCCACCTCCTCCTCGGCACCGCTCTCCTCTCCCTGCAATCCCGCCGCAAACGCCTCCCGCAGGAGCCGCTCGCTTGGGACGTACCGCTCCAAACGCGCTGCGAGCCCGAGMGAAAAGCCAGAGCCAAAGCATCTGCGCAAGTGTTTGCTCCCGCTTGTCAAAATTTTGGAAAGAGAGAGATTTTCTCCTCTATTTATTACAGTTTCATCAGTCTTGAAGCACGAAYCGTAAAAACTATCAGCAGATTGACACCATCGTTCGATGATGCTGTGGCTGCCGTCTCCACGGACGTTGGCCTACGTCTTCTGAAATTAAACTCCACGATGGAGCCAGACAGACGCTGCTACGCCGCCTACAAGCGGCGCCTCCTCAGGAGTAACTGCAGAGAAATGAATGAATCACAAACCTCCTCCACAGCCTCGACGCTGCGATCCCCGTCCTGGAGCCGTGGAAGGTAACACGGAAATCCCTGCTCACTACAGCGGGGCAGCGTTTAACCTCACGCAACTGCGGGTCTGTGACTTCCACCTCCTCCTCCTCCTCCTCCCTCCTCCGGGCCCTCGCAGGCTCTCTCGCACCCACCGCATCCCTCGTTCTCAGAGCYTGGCGCATTACAACATTGAGAATAACGATAACCAGTATCAAACACGAATCGGTATCAAATACCAATATTCAGACAGATTCATACAAGTGTAGCAGCCATCTTGCCAGATTATTACAGCGGCCAAAAAAACACCCCTAATGAAACAAAAAACCCTGCAAAATTAACATTTTCAAGTGACCCAATATAAGAAATGAAGATTAACAATTAAAAAAGCCCTGTTGTCTTGGCATTATGARACAATTAAATCCACTAGATAAATAGTATAATCCCCATTAATATTTTAGTTAATCCTCAAAAACTGAACAGCGCTTCCCTTTCTAGTCTCAGTCAATATATGCGTATGAATCAATTCATTGGGGTTTTTTTCCTTTTTTTTTTTTTTTTTTAATTAACATAAGGCTATGCATTTACTTGCTAAGTTTAAAGTTTAACAAAGGTTACTGTAAAACTGATCACCTCAACCCAGTATTTCAGTGTTTAAATGCCCTACTGAAACCTCTCCTTCCCTTATTTGACCCATCAGCCTATTAYCCTGTGGGTTATAAATGCCAGCACAGGGGCAGCCTGGCATTTTCCAACCTACTTGAAGACTTAAGACATCCCACTCCTGTTCCTTTTAGACCTGTCAGATGATTTGCAATACGTTGACCATGCTGCAAACCTGAATATACAGTGCATGGTGCCTCTGTGAGTGCAGGAGCCAAATTTATAAATTTTAGGCAAATTATACTGTTCTTATAATAGACTATCTGGTCACCTACATGGTGCAAAGGACATGTAAAATCCTTTGGTTTTGCACCTTCCTCCTGCTTGCTTGGTTTTCTAAAAATCACTGTTTTCATGCTTATTAAATAGATGCTTGACCTATCTAAAATTGACTTGGGAACTCAAAGTGCTTCTCTGCAGTACCTGCAAGGACACTAAATGAAGGGAGCAGAAGGCCAGTGAGGAAGGCAAAGGAATCAAAGGGAAGTTAATGGTTAAAAGTGGTGAAGAGCGACAGCGAACAGCACTCCAGTGGAGCCTAGCTCTTCTAAACCTTAGCGTCCTCACTAGCAGCATGAAAGTTAACACAGCTCAAGAGCTAGCAAGAAGAGGAGAACTGGGAGCTGAATTCAGAGTTATTACTGAGCCAAAGAGAAACCTGAGCAGCAGCTCAGAATGAAGCTACTTAAAATGAAGATCTATTAAAGAGAGCATAGTCGCTATAGAGTATCTTTCCTTGCATTTGCAATACAAAACACAGAGCAATTACTTGTATTTAAGGAGCTCTGCAGTATTTTGTAAAACTTGTTTTGGACGCCCACATGAAACACAACGTACAGCCACAGTGTCTTAGCACTGCTTAGGACTTTCCCTCTGGTCTTAAATTCTCACTTTCAATAAGGTATTATTATCCTGAAAGTTTTCACCCATGGTAAAAGAGAACAAGGGTGGACCAATTTCATAACCCTTGGTTGAGCAATATTCCCGTGGGCTTCAGGCAGGGTACTGGCATGAAATGGACTGCTCCTCCAAAAAAAAATCCTGCTACTGGTGTCAGATGTAGATGAGTTATCTCAGACATCTCCAAGTACATTTGCACTGCCCACCTCCTAGGCCAAGCGAGATTTGCTAATTTGATAAAATTTTAACCACCCAAAATCGCATGTGTGGAATACAGCAGTGCCCTGCAGAACTTCAAGTAATTTGGGAATGATCCTTTGTTTTTTATGCTGGCAGGTTTCCATCAGATTTCTTGGATATTCAGGCTGAGGGTGAACTGCAGAACAGTGCCTGTAACCACAGCACAGGTCTTCAGCAGCACCCTGTTGCACTCAGCTCTAGCTCATGTATGCTCACTCTTCTCCCCCAGCTGTACGGAGAGGCTGGACCTGGCAGCCCTGACAAATATTTTGAATTGCTCCCKGCTCTCTGGCAGGGAGGAACCGTAGGTGACAGTCTGAATATGGCCTCAAATGCTTCTCCATCTTAAAATACTCAGGACACTGAAAGGATGGGAACTCTCTATCACTCAGGACAGTGCCTGAACTACACAGTTTTAATCTTATTACAGCCGCAGTAAATTGCAGAATTAGAGCTCCTGCCATGACAACACAACTCCAATCAGTCCCTTGGCAAGCCGTTCTGGTTTGCAGAAGACAACAGGTAGCAGCAGCTACTGGATACTGAAACTATTCCAGGCACTAACACATAGTAAAAAAAAAAAAGCTGGACAGTTAATACCATTCATCTGAAAAATGACAAAAGGATGAGATGATGCTGCACCATTGAATGTGCTGGTTAGATCGATTTAGTTATCTCAATCTAAGTTAGCTCTATGGTCTACGAAGAGCCCATTTCAAGCGAGAAAAGATCTTTTAGTGGCTGATACAGACAACAAGCAAAGTCCATTTCCTGTTTCTTACTGCAGTAAATACATCCATTCTTTTGAAAACATAAAAGTAGATGCCATGGAACAGCTTATTTTATTTTAGTGCACATTCCTGAGTTGAAGGTAGTAATGACATATTCTCTCTGCAAAAGGAGAGAAGACTGAACGAGTGGATACGTGTCTGAAAGGCAGTGCTCAGTCCACCCAGGTTTTATCCGACAGAGTTTACAGCGGCTGTGCCGTTCAAAAGCGGCACAGGAGAGCCCCTCATAGGACCAAAGGCTGCTTGATTCAAACTTCTGCTGAAGCAGCACACTGCACACCAACATCCTCAAACATGTGCACACACCGCTCGCTATAGAACAGCTACAGCAGGAAAGCATTCGCTCCACCAAAAAAAAAACCCAAACCAAAAAACCCCTAGGTCACTGACAGTGTATGTATGTAATCTCATTCACGACAATGACTTGTTTAGTTACAACCAGTGGCATACCACCATCCAGAAACATGATTACTTAAAATAAACCTATGTAAACACATACCCTTTTATAACTTATATATATRTAAAATATATATAAGTTTTATTTGTGAATACATAGATATAAATATGCACACAAAGTCTAACACAAAGCATAGAACACAAATGGAAATATTGTAAATGATGCTCAACTGAAATATAAGCAATTAAGAAATTAGTAGGTTTAAAATTGAATTAAAAAACTATTCAAAGTGTCTTCAATATTTATGTTCAAGTAAGGGCCAGAAAGACCATAAATTAGTACTGATAAAAAGAGCTGGCATTATATTTCCCATGTTATGCCAAAACTCGTAAGTCATTTCTCATTGTCACTTCGCCATTGGGGCACCTCATTAACTAGAAAAAGTTTTCAGAAAACTCATTTTAAAGACTTAGATTAACAAACCATATTGTTTAGGCACCCTCAATTGTAAACTAATCCTAAAAAACATGCATACCTTAGAGTATCAGAAGAGAAGTAGCAGGACTCCAACATCCACACCAATATGAACAGGTCTTCATGGTTAAAAAAAAAAAAAATAGTACTGGAGATGGGGAATGAAAGAGTAACACAGTGGAGGCCTTTAAAACAGCAACATTTACAAATAGTGACTCTCAAACTTCTGAGATACCACAGATGGCTTCTATTGAGGACACACAGAACCATGGTGGTATTTCAGAGGCTACTTCCTATCTGTGCAAGTCGTTTTAGTGGCAGCTACAGCTATCATTCAGTACACACGTGCTCCAGGGTGATAATTAAACACCTCTAACAACATTGCAAGGACAGTTTGGGACATACAGTATGGCTAAAAACCTTGGTACCAGCGTCTTGTATCAGAAATAACTTTATTAGAATGTAAATGTAGTGTACAAGCACCAAATTGTTTCAGCTTAACTATTTAATGGACATTCATTATATAAATAACTAGCAATTTAAAACAGATTTTTTTWAAAAAAAGATTTTTTCCCATTTTTTTTCTTTTAAGATTATTCACTATTCCTATTCTGATAGAAGACTCAAAGGCTACTGGTACCCCGGTGTGTACAGACATCTAATACAACCTTGGGTTGGCGCACACGCACACACACACAATTTTACATTTCACTGCTACATGAAGAGCCTTTTAAATAAAGAACCCAAGTTCTGACCTTAGAACCTGGACATCAGCTATATTCTATTTGTGCATTTCAGGTAGCTTCACCGCCCTGCAAGTTCCACATTTATCTGCCTTGTAACGAACACAAATCAAGGTGTGAACACAATCAAGCCTTGAACACAAGAAACCACCTTTCCCTCATTCTCGCTAATAAAGCCACTCGTAAGTCTTGTAATTTCTTGGTTTTTCTTTTGTGTGGCTGTGCAAATCCAGGCAGATGTGCAGACTGCAAAACTGACTTCTGGTCTCTTCTAAACCTTCACCAATTCTGCGTTATCAAACTGAGACAACCACATCGAGATAGAGTCTGTCGTAGGATTCCCGGAAGCACAGAATGAGGAGCAGACTGAGCAAACACGACCCTGGGAGGCACCAGTTGAACCAGGAAAACTCTGTAAAAACAGCAAACAGATTCAATTTCAGATTTACAGAACATGCTCCATGTTTAAAGCTACCAAAACTTAAAACATCGGAAGTTAGAAACGTGGCGGGTGGGTTTGAAGGCAATTGCTGTACYCTTAACGAAACTATGACAACTCTGCAATGGATAAACAGCTTACATGGTTTATGAGACTTCCTGTGGATTTCTTTTAAAACATATATAGCCAATGCCCCTAGTTAATGCTAATCCTCCTTATTGAACATGTCAGTGGAGGGGGAAGGGGGAATCTATCGTCACTTTTTGAGAATAAATGATTTTTGAACGTGCTCCTCATTAGCTCTTTGATTTCTATGGGTTGAAAACTAAAAAAAACTGAAAAAAAAAGCACTAAATTAAAAGCAGAAGCAAAAGTAGGATTTGACTTTTAAAATCAAAGCTGCTACATAGTTAGGGATGGCAAAGGGAGGAGACTAAACTCCTCAGAAGAAACTTAAATATAGTACAATGAATTCAATTTAAAACTAGTTGCATAAGCAGCTCTTCAGAAGCCCCTTTCTAGCTGTTAGACATAATGTACTGCTCTTAAAAGTCTGTTCCATGCTCAGTAAATCCTATCACCTAATACCTATTATTTAGCAATTTTATTCAGAAACAAGTGTACCATAATACTTTTTTTTTTAAATCTGTCTTAATTTCCTGAAGAAGCATCAGTTTTGCCGGACATGATCTCTTATTCAGTATTTTACAGAATCTAAACTCTCCCTCAAAGTCTGAATTGATTATACTAAAGACTTCAGCAACGCTATTTTCTTAAATATATGTTGCTGTAAGAAAAAAGCACAATTTACATTACACAATGGAAAGGACAAAAATTCAGAAAGCCTAAGAAATCAATTCCCTGAAAACAGCAACATTCAACACCACTTCTCCAAACAGTTTACAGGTTTGTGTTTCTTTTTCTCCTTTTTCTTATTTTTTAAGGTAGTAATCTTATTAAAACCTTAATAAAAACCTTTCTTAGCTTGGAGAAGACTATGCCACGTATTCCCAAAAATTCAATGGGAAAATGCTTCATTACTATTTTCTTTATAAAACAACACTCCTGCTTAATTGGTTAATATACTTTAACCCAAATATCCTCAAAGACCAAATTTTACTTGTAAATTCTTCATCTCTTTTTGTGCTTCAGAAGTTGAGAGCACATTGCTGATTCACACTAGCACATTGATCACATGAAGTTAMATGTTGATTTTTGTTTTTCAGTTAGAACCCACTGTAGAAAGGAGAATGAAACTACATCCAAAGACTGAGCTTTTTGTCTTAAAACACAGGGTTAGAAGTTAGGCTAAGGCTTCTAAAAGGCTTAAATTGCCCTCTCTCAACCAGGTTAGTTGGATCAAAATCTTCAACGCACTGGAAAGTTCCCAAGGCTTGGCTCTGGCACAGCCTTCATAATTGGAACATTATATATCAGAGTTTGAAAAGAAAAAGAGAAATCAGAATTAAAACTACTGAAAGATTATTTGGTGTAAAACGCAAGGCTGAGGGAACAAGCTGAATTTGACTGAGTTCTGGTTTACCTATAAGCTTCTTAAAAGCCATTAAAGGATGTATCCGAATCAAAGGAAAGGCAGATATTTAAAATTATTATCCACCTTGCAAAGGATTTTTCTTTTATTAAAGTAGCCAATAGCATCAGCTAGCATTGATCACCTCTAGGGATCACATAAGCAGTTGTACTTTTGATCTCACTGGTGATAACAGCATCCCTGAGAACAGATCATCCTGAACATAACTCCCTCGCCCCGTAGGATAAAGATGGAAAAGAATCCAAGTGTATTAATATACTACTGATCTTAGGTTTATCCTCACCTACTACGGAAAAAAGTACTAAATAAAGAATAAAACAGTCCCAAATACCCTGTAGAGGTATGAGTTCACTTTATCATAATTTTTCACCAGGAGGAAGTTGGACCATCAAACAGTACAACGCATTGTACCCCAATATTTGATCATTAAGCAATTCAAAACACTGGACTGTTACTCTGAAAAAATGCTGAAAATACCCCCAAAGTATTCCATACAWTTTTTTCAGCTCCACTGTAAATGATGCAAATAATAGTATATATGAACATACCTCATGCCAACTAGTATTAACTAAACAATATTCTCTCAAAAATTAGAACTATCACATCGCCTGAAGCACAGATAGAATTAATTTTTTACAATGATAGAGTTAATGGAAATAGCAAAAGAAAAAATGATATTTCTCTCAATTTACGCTCACAGGACAAAACTAAGAATATAGTTATTATCCTGTATACAATTACTTGTCAGAAAGAAACAAAGTTGAAAATTTGCCTCACACTGTAACCCTCAATCTGAAACACAAATCGTTCTAAAATTAGTCCGCCTCCTCTTGGTTAGGAGACGCTGTTGTAAGAATTAGATGCCCTGATGACAGTTATCAGTTTCATCAATTATCACTGATTAAAGCTATCTGTTTTCAGTGCTTCCAAAGCAAAAGACTGTTTAAAAAAAATCTTGTATCAAGAAGCAAACTTTTACCCAAATTACTAAATTAAAAAAAAGCAACTTCAAAAGGCATTAATAAAGACCTCTTCTATTTTAAAACAATATTGGTTCTTATTTTACAGTTTGAGTAAGTTATGGTCAGGAATTACAAGGAAGCCAATACTGCACAAGAGAAGAAAAAGTCTGTGAAGAAGTCCATCAAGAAGTTGATGACAATATCAAACAAAAAAGGTGTTCTGCCTCATTAGGGCCACTGGATTATCTAACGGAGCATTTCATCCGTGAGCAGTGGTCCAAAAACGACACACACTAATTCTCAGCAATATGCCCAACCAACAGAGCACTGCATTTCTCTTCTGCCCCTCCTGGGCAATAACTTTATCTCCTGAATCATAAGACTGAATTAGCTTTATTGTGGCCTTGAATGTGCATCGATAAAAACATTATTAATGGTCACAGCATTATCGAGGCCTTTATAAAAATATGACAGTGTACATTGTGAAGGATTCTGGCTACAGCAAGGTTTAAGCGGAATCTGACTACATAACTTGCACCAAACATTTTATTGCACTATTAGCATGCATCTTCCTCTCTCTGACAAGAATGTGTCTTCATGGAGAGTTATTATTTTCAAAGTAGCTCATATTTCTTACCTGTATGATAAAATGTGAGGAAAAACAGAAGCACTCCCATAAACACGTTACTCAAAAAGGTAACAACTCCACAGGTAATTCCTTCTGGAACAGGGTAGACTGTTTCCACAAAGAGCTCAAAGAATATTGGTACACTACTGTTCAGAAATATACCCAACAAAATACAGGATGTGTACAGTGTAGCTGTAAAAGAAACAATTATTAATTTCACATTGACTTTTTCTTGACATACTCAACGGTGTCAAGAGTATTAATACTCTAGTAACTGAAAAATGGATAAACTTATTTCTTATCCTCTGTATGTCATAAAGCATATCATATTCCACTGGTTTTAAGCAGAATATATGCGTTGATTGATTTGGAAAACAAACAAAACAGGAATACTGACTTATTTTTTTAATAAACAAAACCCACAAAGACACGTTCAGTGGTTTCAGACGCACTTATAAACAAGCAGGAAGTGCTGTATGCAAAGCGTCACGTATAGTGCGATTCCTCCAAAATGAACAGGAACTACTGTCTTGAACATAATTAGAAAGGGAACAATTAATGCACTGAATTAGAAATTGCCATGGAATTAGCCTTTTGACTTAGTGCTAAAGGCCAGAAATAATTTTGCTTTCATTTTACAAATAAATACTAATGAGCTACCAAATATTAAAACATTAGTATTCATCACAGCCTGACCTGTAACACGTTGAATCCCTCTCAGCTTCAAAAGGAAATGAAAGGCACCCAGTGCCTGGCAGAAATAGGCCATTATTTGATAAAGCAGATTATTCTCCATTATAGAACTATTGCTTTTCTTGGATGAGTAACAGAAGAATATAGACATTTCTTCAGTAGTCTCTGATATTTTATTCTACTATTTCTGACACTGTCAAATTCTTTGCAGTGCCATAAATGCTGAAAGTACCTACATTATCTATTAATACACCTATTATGTCTATTTCTGGAAAAAAGAAAAAAAAATAAGTCTCATAGCATTCGTTTCAAAGGAATTTAAGTCTCTGCTTAAATGTTGTCTTTTAAAGGGAGTATTTCCAGACCTGCAGCCTCCATAAACTGAGGTTACCAATCAAGGGTGGGGGGGAGGGAAGGGAAAAAAAATAATAATTCTGAAAAAAGGTCTGGAATAATTCCTGAAATTTCTACAAAAAAGACAAGAAAAAAAAAACCCACCAAAACCAAAAAAAACCCAAACAGATAAAGAATGTTACTAAGTCATGAGAAAGTATTGCATATTTCATACCATCTCCTCAGTGCAGTATGGTACAAAAACGTAGACAAAATGGTTTTCATGTATATTTACATAAAAAGAGAAAATGCATTTTTAGTATACTTCACTTCCCTCTCTCTTGGAAAGGGGGAGGAAAAAAAAACACACAAAAAAAAACCAAACTCTGCTTCACCTTCTGTTAAGTACTGCTCAATCTTTCAGTCGAGAAACTGTTAAGAAGCAGGAAACTTCCAGCTTAAAAAACGCTGCCATTTGTTAAAATATGAAGAATCATGGAAAAGAGATAAAGGCTTTAGGAGACACAGTAGAAACGACTGCCTATCAGATCCTCCTTTTGATGTGGGTTGCTTCCAAGGCACAGAGACATATTTCTTTCTCGACAGAAGGATTTGCTTGGACAGGAAAAAAGAGGATAGAAGAGTATCAGAAAGACGATGTAGATGGCGTAACTTCAGGAGGGAGCAGCTGGCTTTCTTTTTTTTTTTTTTTTTTTTTTTTTTCCTTTTTTTAAAATGTTCTAGCTTATCTACAAGCAATTTATGACTGTTTCACTAAATATGTGCTAAAACATGATTATAAGTTATAGTAAAGATATACTTAGGCATATTTATATTTTTTTTTTTTTTTTTTTCCTTTTTTAAAATATGCCACAATGTTCTAGGTTGTTTAAAAAAAAATAATAAAAAAGTAGTTTTTCACCTCTCATTCTTTTATTTTAAACTGCAGAATAAAAGTCAAAAGAATTGATGTAATATATGTTCAACAGTTCTCAGAGAGCAAGAAAAAAAAGCATATTCAGAAGCTCTTCCTAATGGGGTCTTCTAGTTGAAACTGAATCGTTTATTCTCTAGCTAAGATCTCCAGATTTTTGCTGCAAGTCCTCACCAGCATTTCAAGTTTCATAAACCTCTCTTTGAGCTCCTGGTTACCTCAAGCACCATAGCAGATCATTCTAACTCTTTCTAACTGCTGTCAAAAGTAGGAAAAAATGAAAAGGACAAAAACAAACAAACAAAAAAAACAGAAAATTGAATTCAGCTATTTGAAACCATTTTGACTTGGCTTGAGAAACCAACAAATTAATGAAATACAAGAATCTCTAAAGACAAATGAACATCTGCCCCTCACTAAATTTAAAGGTATCTATAATTACTTGTAACTTCTAGTGAAATTTTTCAGAACTTTCCAAACAGAAAAAGAGGTAGTTGTATTAATTCTGTATTAGAAACCTCAGACAGTGAAAACAGTAGTCATGAAGCTACTGAAAGATGAAATAAGCATCAAAAGCAGAGCTGCCTACAGATACTGCTGGAGGCAGCGTGTCTGCTTAAGGCTGGAACTTCTTCCATAAACAGCAATGCCTAGGAAAAGGAAATTGTATTCCTCCAAATAGAGGCAACTTCAAGAACTGTAATTTCCAAAAATTCAGATTTGCTTGAGGAGATGGCAGAAATACGCATCCGAGATTGGCAGCTGTTTAAAAGATCAAGGCTTCAAATTTTAGGCTATACAATAGGTATGAAATTTCAAAAAAAAAAAAATAAATCTTCAAAATAAATTTGATCATAGAATGGTAAGGTTGGAAGAGACCTCCGGAGATCATCTAGCCCAACCCTCAGTGTAGCGTCGAACCCACGACCCCGGCACTAGCAGCACCACGCTCTAACCGACTGAGCTAAACCTGCCAATCTAAAACATGCAAGTTCAAATATAACATTTGCTCATCTCTTACTAAAACGTATTAAAGGGACAAGACTGCAATCAAGCAAATACAGTAACCCTGTACTTCAGTCTCCATCCTTCCATCCCTTGCCACTGCAGCTTGCTTTAGTCATGCAAATGCCGCACCAACACACACTTCTTCAGTACCATGACCAAAGCAGTTTTAGCATTACCTTTTTCTGCTCCCCTCTGCCCAAATATCATCTGCCTTCTGTGCAGACACCAGAATTGTCAGTTGAACATCAATTACAAAATCTTTCTGCTGAGATCACAGATGATATTTATGCAATGATTGCTTCCTTCARGATGCTACATAATCTATTCAGAAGTAGCACCTTTCTTCATAAAACAAGGTGTACGTATACATATACACGCATTTTTTTAAAATGAAAGTAGGAAATGTCAAAGCAAAAGGACAGGCAGAATATCGCTTCCTATAGATGCCAAGATAAATTCTAAGACCTAATAGAAATGACATATTAACTCGTAAACCACAAAGCTCAGCTCTGAAACAAACTTAAACATCTGAAAGCCTATAGAGTTCTCCCTTAACAGATACCCAATTTAGTGATAGGAAAATATTTTTATTAGATGTTTCTGCAAACCATCCAGGATCTTCCTCAGTACTATACAAATAATTTTATTGCACCAGCTTGCAGATTAGAAGTCACAAATCCAATTGGTCAATACACAGAGAGTCAAAGATAAGATACGCAGTTTTAGAAAAATAAGTAAGCTAGATAAATATGAGTTCAAAAGTTGCTTTGGCCTTCTACTTGACACACAAAGTAGAGCACCTTGTGTTCCACCTCCAGGGCTACAAGAYACTGTAGTAGAGAGAATATCACCTATTAATGAAGAACATTTACTGTCTTTCAGAGTGAGCTTGCACTGAACGAACATGAACAAGTACCATGATTTTACTCTTTAGAAGAGCATTTAAAGTTATGGTGAATATTTTTTTAATTAAGACAATCTTGGTGACAGTCACTGGAAATGAATACAAGGATATAAAAGTGCTGATTAAAAAAAAGATGATAACTTACAAAGAAACTAATATTAAGCCCTTGAACAAACAACTAGCTTGCATGTGCTAGGATAGAAGCATACGCTGGGAAAGTGTGTCCAAGTGTGTCATGCTAGAATACTTAAAAATACATATTTTCTTACAAAAAGTTATTAACTGCATATAATGTTATGTGCAAAAGTAAGCATCACCTGCTTGAGACACTGCAGTTCTAGACAACAATGACTGATGACATTGGGCTGTTTTTTTGTTTTGTTTTTAAAATATAATATTTTTATGGAAGTATTTCAAACATCCTTGCATGTATTAAGCAGCTATTTTACAGATCAGCTGCTGCAAAGAGAACAGGAAAGGAAAAGTCCCCATCCAAAGCATAGCTATTTTACAGAATTGGCCTGCAGTGGCCTTGGCAGAAGGCTCAAATTAGTTTGAGTCATGTAATAGTCACATTTGAGGTGTGAGGCAACCCGTGCCTGTTCCTCAGTATTCGTTCTCCTTCTACTGGCCAAAAAGGAAACAAGGAACCATACGCACCATGGCAATAGCGCCCTGGATGCTATTCGTTAAGGGAAGGCAGGGAACAAAAAAAGAAAGAGGGAATTAGAGCAGGGAAATGATTTATATCACAGTGTACACTTTGTTAAGCTTGCAACGGAGCAGAAAAGAAAAATCTCAAGAATCATTCAGCAATACGAATAAATTCCCAGAATTCCGCAAGATGACCTGCAACATTTTTAGCAATTTACTCCTAAATTATACCATTCTCTTTTACTAATACACTGGTTTGTAACTACATAGCCTGATCCAAAGCCAAATGAAATTAATGGATGGATCCCCACTGACCTAAATGGCTTTTATCAGCCCATTGACATGTACATGTTGTATGATATTTAACATAAGCAATACMTAGTATCACTGTTTCATTTTAAAAAAAATGTATATTGCGGATAAATTTACAAGAGAAATATCAGAAAGCCTAGAGCAATTTTCCTAGAGAGACTGCAAGCAGGTTGTGCAGTATCATCTCTCAAAGCTCTTTGCCAGAAACTCTTGAACTTTGAATATTTTTTCTTGTGCTCAGCATACAATTTAAGTGTAACCTACAGAGATCTAGGGCATTTTGGTACTGCCTACTGTAACAGCATCCCAAATGCCAAAATTAAAGACTACTACCTTATTTGAATACATGCTTTGTTGATTTTAGCACCTCTGCAAATGATCTAAACAACACTCAAAGTTATTTCTCATCAAAACTTCTAAAGTCTATTAAAGTGGAATGAAAGTTTCTTATAATTTAATTCTTGCTACCAGCCAGGGTAAGAACAGCCATAGGAGAAATTGCCTTTAATTTTTTTCATGAAAAATGTGCCTGCCTCAAAGTAACACAGTGATTTTTGCTGTAATTCACTTACAGGAAGAAAAAACAACAGAAGAAGGATGTCCCTGCAGTGTGCATTTATAACATCAGTATGTTTCATTGCACAGATTTCCATTCCAGCATGTGCTGATCAAATTCTTATCTCAAGATATAGTTATGAAAGTAAGCAGAAATATGACCAAATTGCATTTGTTATATACACTTCCCAAAACAAAATCAAGCAGAACTTGCTTTGAAAGTATTCATTTTAGAGAACTAAAAATTGAAGGAATTAGTGAGTGATCATCAAAAAAATCCTAGACCTCAAAATATTAGCAGCTTATCAACAGATATTTAAATGGGCCAGATTTACAGATATCATTAGTGAAAATGCTCTTCCCAAAGTTCATATGTTTTACACTTCAGTGCTGGGTATTTTATTGTTTTTAACAAACCCTTCAAACCAGCTCTTCCTTGAGCATCTTCTAATCATGAAGCTATAAAAGCCTTSAGGAAGACAAGCATCATTATTCCCACTCCTGTTAAAGTTCTTCCCACCCATAAGACAGGAATAATTTKATTTACCCAAAGTCATAAGCAGGTTAATGCTGAAGCTAGAAAAAGAATCTCAATTTACATAGTTTCAAGCCACTATTTTATCAAAGGGTCAGCCTGCCTTATCCTTATTATTATGCATGCCCTGTTTACAGTAAAGAAGTTAAACTCAAAGAATAAAGCAGTCCATATTAAAAAATTAACATCTCTCTCTTTTTCAAATACTGTGCTTTGTGGATGTGCACAGGGGGATGGATGTGTTTATAATGTTCAATCAGTTCAACTGATTCAAAGTGGAAAAGAAAGTTTAGATTGCTTAACCTAAATACAGTCATCAAGTCCATGAAGCTGCCACTGTATTCAGAATATCTGCCATGCAGCATCGGCGAAGATTTTGTAAAGCAAAATTCTGCTGAATGTGCTCATAAATATTAGAACATTCTTGATATGCTACACTGAAAACACTGAATCTGTGCTGCAAGCGACAAGCGTTGCATATCAATTTTTGGAAAATGCTAGCATTTGTATCCAGAGATCCTACCAGCAAAACAAAGTGGCAAGATACTGAAATTGGCATTACAATGTGTTACACAATTATTTTGGGTCAAAGTAGCCCATTGTACATAAATTCACATAATGAAATCCAATACAAAGCAAGTAAGAATGGACTTGGCACAGAGAAACACATCAGCAGCTGCACTGAGAATTCAGTGGGGGAAAAACTATTTTAACGTTCAATGTGCGCATGAAATCATCTTTGAAACTGGCTGAAAAATGCAAATAGTATACGTTAAAATTATAATTCCTTAAAAGAAAATTCAAGTTTGCTTAAAATGTAAACTGATTCCAAAATCAAGGGGTTTTAAGAGCTGTAATTAGCTGATGAGAGGTGTTTGAGCCAGATGATATTGTAGCTATGATGGCACTATATCATTACTGGCTTGCCTTCATTTTTTCACACTGGCAGTTACAGTTCATACACAAGATTCCAAACATACTTCTATCAAGTCTTTTGAAGAACTATTAAGAAGGTGACAAATGACAGAAAACTTGTCTTGTGCTGTGGCAGGAGAAAAAAAAACATCTAAACAGTAGTTTGMGAGCGTATTATGGTAATGCAGAGCAATGTATGCATTGCACAACACAAACAAAGCTAAACAGTACCACCTAAAGAATACTAAAAGCAGTCACTGATTTTTAATATCAGCATTAAAGGTTTCCWTTCTAAATAATTACATTTCATAGGAAATATCTTTAGATGATGTTGTGCCTATTTATAAGGAATTAGGAGAATATTATACAAACAAGTGCAGGAACACACATTTTCCTATGACCATTTTTAAAAATACAATTCCTTCCCAATATTTAGACTAGATATTTCTACAGCTGCTACAAGGAATCTTGACTAAAAGAGATGGTATTTTTGTTTGTTTTTCGGACAAATCTTTAGAGATCATTTTCTCCTTCCTTTAGGGTGAATAATTGACCAAACTGTCTTCTCTTTTTTCAGATTTCAAAAGCTTGCCTGCATGCAAACATACTCATCTGAGATTGGGGATACCTGGGATACAGGTGAGAGGCTGGCAGAGGAGTTTCACAGGGGCAAATGAGCACATACGCYTCAAAATAACCACATACTACAGGAACAGACAATTTTTGGACCTGGRAAAATTACTGGCAAGATTCTTCCAACAGAAGCAAACACTACTCATTACTTAAGCAGCAGCCAGCTGAGAGGTCCTGATGAMGATACTCACTAACTAGTCTTCACCTGAAGTGTGAAATCTTCCCTAATCCCTGGATCAGTGTAAAGACTCCTACAGGGCAGCTTCCTACCACAAAATAACTATGGAAGAGCTTCCCTTTAAACCGTCCTGGCAGTCTACCATGTTATGCAGATATTTTAGGAGTTTCTGGATACTGTTGAATGTGACAATGTTTTGTGGGAGCAAAGACTAATTTGTTCAAGAGACCAACATTTGGGACAGGGAAAGACAGCAGCGGGGAACCCACCATAAGATAGGAGCTAGTATGCTTGGAAAGGAAACCATCCTGACAAGATCATCCTGACACAGAAGTTTCCACAAAAGTCCATTTTGAACCTTGCTTGCCTTGCCTCAGCATTTGGATGAGATTAGAAGTGGGGATTGAGACCCACGACTCACTCAGCCATGGTGTCCGACGTGACACTTGTGCTCTTTGCCACGTGACAGGAAGAAGCTGAAGAGCTTCTCCACCAACTTTTTGGATACATCAAACATGGCCCTCAATACCATAATGTTAATACCTGCTTTGCAGGTGTTCAGTGAYGACTCCAGTGTGACTCTGGGATACAAAGCATTGTAAAGTCCTCCACCATGAAACAGAAATGACTACAGCTGCTTTTCTTTTGTATTTCTGCATGTTTGGAAGCTGTGCAAAGAGTAAAGTCCCTTGTCAGCACTGGTCCACTGAGTACGCAGAGTGACTCCTACTGTAATCAGCTACCTCAAACCAGTTTCTAAAGCTGCTAGGCAACAGCCTGCATTTGACCTCCTAYACTTTGGCTGAAACACTCTATATCTCAAATTTTTAATTAAAAGAAGAAAGAAAAAAGAAAAAGAATGAAGTTCATCCAAAACAATTCAAATGTACCATTTCTCCCAATTACTGTGGAGCACACAGGCCATCATCATATTGCATCATTACTCTTTGGAATAATCTTGCATGAAGTCCTATAAATTWGCTTAAACAGCTTATGTGTTTTCAGCTATAAGAGCATATTTCATAAAGATGTATCCCCAGTATTCAGTGTACAGGGATCTAAATTAAGCAAGAACATTGCATCTATTACATATAACCTTTAATAAAAAAAAGACTAATTTCAGAAAACAAATAAGCAGACAAGCTACCACCTATCTACAAAGTTCAAACATTATGACAGAGTAACAAAATGGAAATCTTATTTGGTGCTTACACATCAGGCCTTGTTGCCTTAGGGTGCTTTTTTATTATTTTTTTATTCTATTTTATTATTTTTTTTAAGTAATGAACCTTACAGCTGGCATTTTTATAGAAAAGGATTCAAAATTTACAGTGACTTATGTAAGAACACCACAATCAGGAAACTCTAAAATATAACCATTTAGGAGAAACAACAACTGAATGAGAAGAACATGCCAGATTCCCTACATTCTAATCAAGGGATGTTATTTTAGGAGGCTTCGTATCAAACCCTGAGCACTTTTATGTCTTGACAGTGGACCACCTTTCCAAAAAACAGTCATGCACCTGCATGCTCTAAACAAATTCTGCTAGACTCTATATCGCATACTGACTTCCTTTTAAAGAATACCAGAGACAGAGCTCTAACGGTTTTGTTTTGGATCATTGGCGAGTACGTATTTAATGACTTTCACCTCCTGAAACCTCTCTGCTTCATTCTCATGCATAGACTTGAAGGGACGTTTATGTGTTTGGCTTGCTGCATCAATTTAGAGGATAGAGTTACTGTAAAAATTTACATTACTGCAGGCATGTAGTGATGAAGCAGACAAGCACAAGGAATAAGAGCTTTTATTGCATTTTTTTTCCATCTCTGATAGAGAAGTGTAGTCATTTGTTATGACAACAGCCACCACAAAGTTTGATGTTTATCTATTATATTACATTTTATTTATGTTGAAAAGTTTTGAAAAAATCTGAATTTCAAGATAGATCACAAATTTGACCTATCCATCCAGATGGTGTTTCTTCTGAATTGATCATGTATTTCAATTTGCTGTACCCATTTCTAGTTTATAGTTGTGATATATGCAATGCACCAAGGGCACTTGCTGAATCTCAAACTTAAATTGAATAAAACAGTATTTTATATATAACTTTCCACATCATACTATTAAAAACAAAAAAAGTATTTTTTATTCCTCTTWTATAACAAACATGATGATGTACTTAAAATGGAATTAGGCAATTTTTTAATAAATGAATAAATGAATATGCTTAAAGTCTCAATGGGTTAGTTTTACTGTAACTCTTTATTCTGCTGAATGTCTTGGAATCACAGGTGAATCAATCCTTTAGTGCAGACAGGAAGGTGAAGGATAGACTCTTATAAACTAAGCAGTGTTTTTAACTAAGGGTACAGCTCACTGGCCACTTGAGCAGAACAACTGGGGATTTCCTAGACCTTTGGTCTTTCCCTCTACTTCTACCAAAGACTTTATTTTTTATTTTTTTATTTATCCTTTTGAGGGGCAGGCTGAGTTAGTTTTGGGCTGGATAAATTCCCTGAGCCTTCTTACAGATACAATCAGCATTAAAAAAAAGATGACACACCAGTACATGGATATAACAACCTAGACTTAGTGGCTGAAAATACCACACCTCACTTTTGTTTAAACTGTACTAAGTTTCCAATAATTAATGCAATATTTCAAATTCTGAATTCCTAGACACGTCACTGATCCTTATTATATGCACCATTACTACAATTCATATGATTTTTCTTATTTCTCACTTATTCCAAAACACCAAGAAATGAAAACAGAAAAATACTCAGCCCCAGAATCAATTTTAAATGTATATTCTGGGTTATTATAATTAGTATTTTGGTTAATTTTTAACCTTTCTATGAAGTTTTTAAAAGCTGGTAGAAAAATATCAGCTGTGATGTGTTTTCTAAATCCTTCTTTGGCTCGTCTTGGTAAAATTACTGTAYTGTTGAAGGTATCAGGATTAGAATACCAGACATATTGTAAAACCGCAAATATTTGCCTGGAATACCAATTACAAACAATAAGAATTAAAATTATTGTCAGTACCTGTGGTTAAAGGCAGATGAGTGACAGTATTTAGACAGGTGAGAGTGAACCAGGTTGATGCTAATGTTGCTCCAGATAAAAGCAGCAGCAGTATAAATTTCAGCATGCCCCTGATAAAATCTGCAAATCTAAAATAAAAGCACAGATCAGAGCAGTATAAATGCTATTTTTCATATTATTTGTGATGCTTGACAATTAATTCAATATATTCTCATTAAACATTTCAGAGACTATAAAATCATTTTGCTTCCTATTGCCTGAAAATGCGCAAAGAAAAAAAGAAAAGAAAAAGAAAAACAACAAAAAAAAATCCCAAAACAAAAAACACATTTCTATGGAATGGTGATATCACTGCTGTTAAACTGAATAGTCTTTGATTTTACAGCTGTCAAAAAATAACAACCAAAACAAGAAAAAAAAAATCTTGATGCATCAAAGAAAATACTTAGTATACAGGAAGGATGGTTTTTTCCCCGCATTTGTTGGGCAAAACAGCACATCACTATTTACTTTGCTGTTTTATCAGTGTTTGCCAGTCTCCCTTGGCAGGCATGCTGATCAATTAGCATATGATGAATTTGATATATTTCATTCAAAATACAGTTAAGTGTTAAGATTCATTCCTATGGGAGATGATAAAACTGCAAGTACCAGAATCCCCAGACAGAAGAGGACAAGGTATGAATTTTCAACCCTCACACTTATTGATAACTCTCAATGGCTTAGGTAAAGCAGCATTTTATTTATTTATTTATTTGCATACGCAGTTGCTCTGCAGGTGGCTGTAGTGGTTTAAAATGTTTCAGAAACCAAGAGCCTTGGTGCCACTCCTCTCCTACAGACATGCCCTACTGATGACCTGGGAGAGGATATCCTTGGACTCCTCGGGCAGTCTGTTACACAGAGGTAAAAAAGAGCTTTATACCACCTGACGGTGCAAGTAAGCTTTTCATCTGCTTTCAATTCTCTTTCAAGAAGACATAATGCATTTGAAGAGTAAGACACATTACAATTATCAGTGCAACTACTCCTTTCGAAAAGTATTTCAACATGGATAGAGCAAAAAAAAAATAGTATTAGAAAAGGCAAGGTCATTTAATTCACCAGCACTTTGCTATAGTCTCCTTTTTTGTGAAGGAATATATGCCTTAGGACTGTCTTCTGCTCGCAGAGTCCCGTACCTCTACCAGACTAACAGTAGCACAACCCACCCAGCTCGGCCATGGTCAGCTAATTGCCTTCTCTCCCCTGACAATGACCATTTTACAGAACACTATATACATTGATAAAACAAATAATGCTACAACATTTTGAGAACTAGATGTTCTAGCTTCATATATATCACGAGATGTATGAGTTATTGAATGCGAAATTATCATCACATCTTTCCTCCTATTTTGACTCTCCCTGTGCTTTAATTCCACACTGAATTTAGCAGTCAGTAATTCAATATGCAGTAGAGAAAGATAAATGCTGCATATGATCTTATAAGTTTATAACTGTAGTGTTCAAATGGCATATGCATTAATCTCCAGTAGTAAGAGGTTCGCTGCTAGTTTTTTCCTGATGATTCATACCCAGCAATCAGGATCACCTCGCTTCAGTAGTAACTCAGTTTCTTTCATTATTCTTTCTGATCACTGGGGTCAGAACCAGCAACATGAAAAGCTTCTTAGAAATATGACAAAGTGCAAACTTTAGTTTTCTTCCAGAGACTCCCTTCTTGGCAGCCAACAGCAGTATTCCCTGCTCTAAGGGGCAAGAGCAGTTACGTATATACCATCTAATGAAAAAAAAAGTGGGGAAAAAGAAAAAAAAAAGAAAAAACGTTCAGGAAGAGATGCACAAAAGAAAAACAGGGCTGGAAGATGTTGCTAGGGCATCCTCTATTTCTGTTCTACTGCCAGGGACACATGTGGATGGCAGGATGATACGCATCTAAACCATTCAAGACAGTAAAGCGAACCAAGTATCTACCTTTACCAAGCAGCTGCAATTCCTTCCAGCAGAAAGAACATGATTTCAGAATCAGTGGTAGAAGCATGCTTCGAGGACCACTTGGGTATCACAGGAATCAGAGCCAAGAAGGGGCAAATACATATATAAACTGAAAGTTTGATGTGGCTATGAATTCAGCCAGCAACAGAAAAAAATGTAAACAGTAATTTAGCAAACTGGCCTGGATTCGGTAATTGAGAGATTTCTGCTTTTTGTCTGCTTACAGGAGAATAAAGACGACTGTAAAATCAGTCAACTTTTCAGAACACCAGTTTCAATCCAATAACTATGGAGATTTTTTTTTTCTTCTTCTAGTCCTAGCAGCAATGACTCCTGCCTTCAAAACCCTCTGCTCTGTTCAAAGCTTTCTTCAGCATCTAGCATGTCATGGGATATCTGCATCTGCTAAAAACGTAGGCAGTGCAGGACAGAAGGTACATATACTTGTCCATAGCACATCTAGGGCACAGATCTCCAAGCCTAGCATTGGTAACCACCTCTCGCAACCCACCAAATCCAGCCCTGCGCTGTATATCCTTTAGTTAAATCTGTAACATAAACCAGTGTTGCTGACAACACTGTCTGTTGCTAAGGAAATTATCACCATGTGATAAAGTTTCAGCATTTTGACTACTTTATAGGTTAAAAGTAGAAAGAAACATTGGGCTGTGAAGGACAAAACCTCAGAAATATCTACGAGCATTAGAAAATGTGACAAAAAAGAAACCTGAGAAGAGTGACTAGATTTATGTTTTCAGTGTGATAATATGAAAGTCGCTCTTTGACACTGCTTTTCTTCAAACCAGTATCATTCTGAAGCTGCTGGCACAGGGTACAACACCTGCCAGAAACTCAAAATAGCCCAGGCTTTTCAATTATAAAAACGCATTACACAAATTAGCTAAACATATCTAAGTTCATGGCTACAGGGAGAGCAGGGAGCAGGATTTATATATTGTGCTGAGGAAAACTTGCACCATTTTGAAAATGAGATAGATTAAAAAAAATGCAATGCAGTTTGGAAATTTAAATATAGATGATTTAACACCTACTGTGACATGCAGGGACAAACGCTCCAGTGCAAACCTCAGGTTGTTATAGATCCAGTAGAATATACATTGCCAGAAATGGGAAGAGCCATTTCCTAAGCTGTGCCAAWTTTGCCTTGACAAATTAACAGAAAAAGTTAAGAAAAAAATCCAGCTTCTGGGAGTGGTTAACAGAGAGAGCTGCTCGCCTGGCAAGTCACAGTTCTGACACTGAAATACATCAGCTTGTCACACTTGACAAGAATCATTACCTAATTTTCCTAATTACAACTTTCAGCAGATTACAGTCCGACTCGTCATTGATTCAACGCTGCACGGATAACTGCTGAATAGGCCTAGGAGGGAGAGTCATCCATCAGGAGTGACAAATCGCCCCCTCCCTCACTTTATGTGGGCAAACCCTCCCGTTTGAACTGCCTGAGTTGGAAAGACATATTTGAAGACAGACTGTTGGTACTTTTCTTTTTTTTTTTTTAATTTACTCAAAACCAAAGCTCTGAATGCTACAAAAGCCTGGTATTCAACAGGCTTTGAAATCAATTCTGAAGTAGTTAAAGAGACTGTCAGCATTTCCTGTTACTTAGCCCAGGCAATATATTAAATAAATTCATCTTCCATAAAGGTTGAAATCTGCATGTTGGCACCGAGTCAGCAGCTTCTCCCCTGACAAAGTTAAGGGAGCTGCTAAAGGTGCTCCTCTACTTCTGAAATGCCCCAATATAAGAGAGATTAATCCCAGATCTGTAAAGGGGATTAGCACACCAACTCCTTCATCACTTAACCTGCTACAGCATCCATGTCATTTACTGGGCAAAGTTTATTTTAAAACAGCTGGTTTAAAACATTCACTTGTATTAGACAGAAAATCTTATACCCAAGCTGAACTAATCAAAAGTGACTCTTCGTGGAAGCAATCAGGGTGCGAGCTGCGTTTCAGTACACTAAGTCCTCTGGGTGGCATTTGGACTGGAGAGAAGGGAAACATTTGTTTCTTTTCCCCTAGGTCAGAAGGTATTTTCCTCTTCCTCCTTTTTGTCTGCCAAGCAGCATGCAAAATGTCAGGAAGAGAAACCTCATATTTCATTATGCATCACCTACTCCTTAGCAGAGTAAAGAAAAAGAGAGCCTCAAATTCTGCTCTAAAAAGTTGCCAGTTTGGGCCCACAATCCCACAGTGGCTACAATGACGACAGACCTRCACTTGCAGAATGGGAATCTGAAAATAGGATTGCTTTTAATCTGTTTTATAAACTCACTGCTCAAGGACCTCCTGAAAGTCCTTGGTCTTTTTTCTTCCCTCCTCACTCAAGGCAACCTCAACGGAGAAAAAGCAGCAGCCTTCAGGCAGGGCGTTCCATTCCCCACCTTGTCCGCTCCCCACACGATCCAGCATTCACGATAGCTAGAGCTCTCTGTGTCTGGATATGCAGAAAGCATGGGGACATCCACACTGCAGCACATAGCAGAGAACAGTTAGGCCATACAGGAATCCAACAGCCTAGCCAAAATGGGTCCAGACTCGTTTGGGGTGGAATTTAATGTTACCGTGTCTGGGCTGCCTGCGCTACATTCCCAAGATCCCGTCAAGAATCGATACGCCCAAAAGTGTTGATGGGAGGAGATGGACATTGTATTTCTTTGATGTTTTCCAAATCTGATAGGATGGACAGGATTCTCCCTAGTATCAGGCAGCTGAATTTGCAGTAACTATGTTCAAAAGGAGCAGACAGGAAGCACTCATCAGGAGTAACAGTGCAACTTGTCAACTCCAGGTGTATGCACACGGAGTTCTCAACCCCCGAAGACCTGAAACATGGAATATACAAATCATGGCTCTCCAGCAAACACATCATAATCCTAGAACTATGCACTTTCCATTTCAAGTACCTAAAAGATGAGTGAAAAGGTTAGTTATTAAGCGTACAAGCCAAATTATAATCAAAGTTGAAGAAATGGAGAAGGACATACAATTATTCTTACCTTGCCATTGCTATGCCAACAACACAACCTCCAACTATGGACCAAAATCCAATCCAGCCTGCATCTACCTGATAGAAAACAAAGAAAGCAACATGGAGAAATGTGTTAAAGATGAGAAAAGGAGATTTTAATTTCAGAACAAATGGTGAATAGGGGCTGCAAACTGCTAGCAAACCAAACCATCCTCCCTCACCCAGCCAATCTGAAGAGCAACATTTTTTCTAGAGTATTCTAAGGAAGTAAATGCACTAAGGAAAAAAAAAAAAGAAAAAAAAAAGAAAAAAGGGTATGACTAAGTAGCCTATGACCTAAATGTGACCTGTCTCTACAGAATCACCTGAGGAATATCCTCTGGATTTTTATAATACTCCATTAAAAGCTTAAAAATCCTCTTCTCTTCCTTCATCCTTTCCACCTGGCAAACATTATTTTCTTTTACTAAAGGTGCAGCAGCCAACAATACTCCCAYTTGTTTATCTGCCTCTTCACTGCTGCCAGAAAGTGCATACAGTTCTGAAAGTATTAGCCAGTAGTGAACAGTTCACAGGAAGAATCACAACAGTTTGGAATGCCAAAGCTACAGTTTATTTTGTTTAAAATTTCAGAGGAGTGGCCTATATGTATTAATAGAATCTTAAACAAGAAACCTTGCTAAAAAATGTGTGTTAGTGCAAAATAAAAACATACCACTTGCAAAATAGCCRCTGATTATCAGTCAAGAGATACTTACTTGGCTTACATGAACTGGTGTTAATATCAAATCCAGAACACCAGACCAGCCAGAGAAAACACCCAGTGGTATAGCATAGGCTAAAGCAATCATCAAGAATCGGAAATTGCTGTGAAGACAAAATATATGCAATTAGCTGCTGCTTATATTAGAAATTGTATCAAGATTAGCTGCAAGAGTAAATTACACCCTAGAATCTATACTCTGCCCATCTAGAAAAATAGCGGACGTTTGAAGAATGAGTGAGCCAGAAAAAACAAGTGAGGTATCTGGCTGGGGCACTAAAATTCCAGTGGCTGAGATGTTACTGCCTTAGCACCATGATATAAAGAGTGAGTGAGTGAGTGAGTGTGTGYSCCATTCTCTCTACATAGCTCAAAGATTTTTGGTAACATGCTGGGCTCACATGTTTCTCATTTCCACAAACAAATCTTCTTCATTGCATGGGCAACCTATACCTAGGTATACATTAGGAACAATAAGCACTAATTCAAATGACAAAAAGTGTGAGATCCATGTTCTTCGAACACTACTCTTTTGGTTGTACCTTTTTAAAAAAAAAAAAAAAAAAAAAGTCTAGTGAAATGGAGGGCTTGAGGAATGAATTGGGTACAGTTGCAAGAGCAGAAAACTTTGACAGTTTGAACTATCAAAAAGCAGAGACAAGCATAAATTTCTGCTCTAAATATTCAATGTTTGTTTTTTTGCCCAGTTAAAATTATTCAACCTTCAGTATTCAGTGAAGATGAAGCAGTCAGAGCTGTGTTACCACCTTCACCCTAGAAAGCTAAACAGGAATTAGCAGACAAGTCCTACAAACACCACCACCCTCCTAACAGAGATCCTACATTTTCTCTGAAATGTTTTGATTTGAGAATAAACACAGAAAATACACTTCAGATTCTGCAGCACTATTTCTAAGTCAAGCCATTTGATGGCCATTCCAATTATTTTGTTGCTTCTAAAGTTCTTCCCAAGATGGTTACCCCAAGTGATATCTGTGTAACCATAAAACATGTCTCCCTCCATCCTCCAAATAATTTACATAAAATAGATACTGATCAGTATCCATTTATTGGCATGCAGTGGCAATTTGATAGCGCAGTTACTAAAACCAAGAGGAAGGAAAAGAGCTTCAAATATCCTCCAAAACATTGAGGTTTGCAGCTTAAGCTTTTTTACTCCCTTAGAAAATTTAAAACACAGCCAGCATTCTTTTGACGCTACCCATTTTCACACATCCTCCTCTTGAATAACACATTTATATCATATGAACATATCCTCCTCTTTCAGTATCATTCATGTCAGAATTATTTTTTTAATGCAAAGAAAAACAACTCCCAAACTTTCAGTTCTTCCATGCTCTCATTATATTTCTCAGAATGCCAATGCATTTGCTTTCTTCCTGACATTTTTTTCTCTCTTAAGAATGTCATACTCTTATCCTAATCTATGTTGTGTCATCTTGGCATCTCCCACAGCAGGTTTTCTGGAGTTATTTAAGGCTATTCATGTAAAAGCTATTCCAATATCTGTAGAATAAAATAAAAGGGAAAGTGGTCATTTTGCAAGGACATTATATAGCTACATCATGGATTGCAAAGAAGGACTGAATGCACTGTTCTAAAATAACACTTGCCCACTACTCAAAATCTTTGGGTATTTGAACCTTTTCTTCACTGTAGATACTTCTGGGGATAAAGACTTTTAACCAACGTGAAAGAGATCTCCCGCAGCACATTTATCTTCTGTAACTCAAGCTATGGGACAGGCGTGCATGCGCGGTTGCTGCTCTGTGTCAGACTGCCTGCGATGGGGGCTCCTACACTGTCACCCTGCCTAGCCTCCGGATTAAGGAAGCCAATCAGGAGAAGGGGGGCATGACACTGACGTACTTGGAGTGGCACCAAACTATACCATGTCATTTTGTCCCTGTGTTCAACAGTAGTCAACACTGGCTAAGTGTTAAAGTCACCTGAAAGATGCATCTTAAGTGTCAGCTCCACTTTTCATGATTCCAGCCGCTAGGTGTTTGTTTTACAATTTTGCAATTGGAAATAGAAAAAGCAATGTGCTGCCTGTCACAGCATCCATTGGTGAATCCGTGTTGTTTTCTATCATATCAGCCTTTATGACAGGACATCAGCACCAGCCACTCTGTTCAGAYATTCTGCTAGAATATGAATTGGCTTTTTTGTTTTTTCAGAAACCTACTTAAAGCTACCGGAATCCATAAGACAGCCTACTTCAGAGGGCAGCGCTGTCTAAGTCAGTCAGCATTTTCAGATCAATTTGACAGGGCCTATTAATATCAGGCATACTTTGAGCAGCTTTCTGACTGGATGATGATACCATGTGAGAATTTAATTTAAAAAAAAAAGAAAAGAAAAAAGGATGCACAAGAACCCTATTATGAACTTTCAGACTTGCTTACATAGCCCCATAAAAATATAAAAAGCATGTAACTGGTAAGAGCATCTAATTACTTTAGAAGTAAAATCACTACAGGATTTCTTAATGTGAAATTTTGAAATGACTCATCAACTATTTGCTTGTATTATTTTTTTTCCTCATAGAAATCAGCAGCATAATCTGAAATAGGAGGAAAAACCACGTTTACTTTACTCAAGAAACTGAGAWAGGGCATAGTACTTTTCCTAATGGAAATTCAAACTAAACTTGTCACAGAGTGTGATAGACTGTTAAAAGAATCGGGCTTAGATCCCAAACCATGACTAATCTGTCGCCTCCCACTGCAGGCTGAGAGAGTTGATATTAGGAGATAACCAGAGATCAGGTACTCTTCTGTCAGAAGCAGGAATCCTTCAAGTCAGGAGAAAGAACAACATTCCTAAGCAACTCCCAGAAAAACAGCTTTTGGAGGATAGTTTTTACAGAAAGCAAACCGTGAAGAGAGGGATGCACTAAGGTTTCCATTTGACCCTAAGAAGATGGGGAATACAACTCTGCAAGGAGCAGTCCATGAAGATGACTGCTCAATGACCTGAAGGCACAAAAGAGTGTGCAAGTTACAGCATATGAAACTCATTTGGTAGCAAAGGGAAAAAGGTCAATGACTTTAATGGTGAAGTTATGCTAAGCAGCTTTATTTTGAAGTAATAAAACTGAAGCCTGCAATGAAAAACGGGAAATGATGACAACCTTAAGTCTCAAGAGTGTTTTTTGGTGTATGGTTGGGTAAAGTCAGCCCAYGAGCCCACATACATCCTAAATATATGCACCCAATTTTCAACCAGAAGGTAAGGCTCCAACAAGTCACRATTTCCTAGCACTTATCAGCTGATTACATTCAGTCTATACCATTATGTCAAAAGAAAGACTCTCTGTGCCAAGAATTATGAAGTCTAGATTAGGCAAGCAACAGAGCTTAGAAGTCTAATGAATCAGATGATGGATTTCTCTTGAAGCACAGCAGATATCATTTTCTTTTACAAATATATCCTTGCCTGATAGATTGTTGCTGAAAGGTTCCCCAAGATAAGTGATTTTAATGATGAACTGTTGACTGTTTCAGGTACYGAGGAATGAAGAAGTGCCTTTGATAAGGAGTAGCATGGAAGAATGCACAATAATCAGAGGGAAAGGAGATAAAATGATCTCTTTGACTGTATTTTGAAAATCCTCTTGGATCTCACAAACACTATATACTATGTTCATTATTTAATTGTTCAGTTTCTTTATTAAGTTTTGTTGATTGTGGATGGTAAGCCAGTTTTACCATTTACCTCCTGACTTTACCAGTATCTCAGATACAGGACTTTGAACAAGCAATCTCTTAGTTGCAAAGCTCCCAAATGGAGTACTGTCAAAAGAAATTTTGTATTTCACAAGCAGAGTCAGGTGTTGTCTGGATTTTTATTTGACAGCAACATTTTTACAACATAGCCCTCAGGCAGGGTCTCACCACACACCAGCTTGGGTGTGTAACAGGATTACTGTGTGCAGTAAGTGTCCTTATGGGAATTGCTGGATTTTTTTAATATCCTGAGTATGTCACATTGCAGACTAAACCAACCAGCTGTACTCACACCTTTTTCCAACCATTAGCCTGCTCCAGGAAGAACACACATGAGTAAGCATTTTGTCTCACACTTCTGAACCATACAGAACTATTTAGTCACCAAAACTGAAACAAAATCTTCCAAAAACACCAGAAAAACCCATGAGAATAGGGGATGAGCTGCTTTTTCTGGTCCTAAATACACTTTTAGAAAGCACAGGACACAATAGATCTCTAATAACTAAATGCATAAAGGTCTGCATTTATCCTATCAAGTTTTAAGTAAGCTCATTTTACGCAGACTTAGCTTCCACTACTGAATCACACTAGAAACAAATGCAGTAACAGTTTGGAGCTACCCAGTGAAGTCAACCAGACTATGCATCATGACAGCAGTTCTCTTATGCTCCAAGAAGTTTATCTATGCAGTATTAGGTCCAGGGCACAGGCCTTCACAATTATTCAGCACCAAGATTCCCATTACACCAGCCATTCTATAAATGCTGGGGAAAAGACTGCATCTTACCAAAAGAGCTTATAATCTAAATGGACAMAAGAAAAGTAAGCTGTAAAGTGGAAAATGTCATCTTATTTTAAAACATCAACAATTTTGAAGAAAACTAATTGGAGAACTTGTCCAGAAACACATCTGGACACATCTCTCCTATCCCCACCTTACATTTTAGCATACAGTTAATGAGATTTAATGGGTCATATAATGGTTTCAGATACTTCATTTCCTTCTCCCACTGCCAAATGAGAGCAGTTGGATACTCCTTTGAATGATAGGTAGAACCCAAATTCATTTCAATGTAAYGAGCACCGAAGAAAGCAGCTTATTAGTTAGTTATGCCCAGTGTTAACAAATTATCTCACATCTAGCAGCATGCACACTTTTAACAATCTTGCATGAGCTGATATAACAAAAAAGTGTAAGAAAAGCTGTGCTAACAGGATGACTACAGCAGTGTTGCTGCTAAAGGACTCTAGCATGAAGGCTTGCGATATACTCTGAATACTTAATGTCTATGCTTTTTAGCAGTCAGTATCCTTTTATGTGTCTGCATTAATATTTAATTTGATTTTGTTTAAAAGCACTGCAAGCTAACTTGCTTGTTCTATGAGAAGATTAAAGTACACTTGTTTTTGTTTACTTAGGTGCTGAACTGCTTTGAACTGGAAACCCAATGAGAACCTACCTTAAGAGTCTACAAAAACTCCTCCTGTAGCTAAGCCGTTGACTAGCTGCAGCCACGCTGGGAGGGAATGGAGGGCGTGAGGGGAAGTAGGCCAACGCTGCAGAAAATATCAAGGACACCATTCCAAATTCTAAACAAGAAGGCAAAGAAAAACAAAACAGAGAATGGACGTTAGTATTGAAAAACTTCTTTCAGCACAGTATGGTTATCAGCTAGCCTCCTATACGCAAATTCTATCCCAAGTGCTTTACTCTTTCGATTAGCAGAACTCCAACTTGAAGGAGTATTTTTTCTTTTTCCCCCTCCCATCCATTTCTCCCYGGTAAGATTTCAAACTGAGATGGAGAATCAGAGAGATGGAGAAATACTGGCAGTCCCTTCCACAAACAGGAGTTGCAGAGTAAAGGCTCACATATTAATGGTTGAGGAACTAAGTGAAACAAAAGGAAAGCTGTCAGGAAGAGGAGATGGAGACTGATGTGGTCTGCAAGTCAGACTGGAGTGAATCCATTTGCAGATTTACAGAAAACTGCATATGAATATTTGGTTGCATTTCCTTATGACAGAAGTAATAYGATGCAGGTAACGGTATGCTGGAGATTTTGAACAGACAGGGACTGGGGAAGCCCCAGGGCATGAAATTGCAATTATTCAGCACACAAGTGCAAGAAGATGAAGGTAAACAAAAGGCAGCATTTTGGGCACAAACAGCACTAAATGGCAGTAGAACATAAAAGGAAAACTGCAGRACCAACCATGTCTAAGGAATAGAGAGAATGTAAGTAAGAGGGAGAGAAAAGAAAAGAATACAGGTGTTTGCAGATGCTCCTCTTGTTGAGTAGCAGGTATTCTAGATCTTCAAAAAAATTCAGAGTAGAAGTTTGGACACACAGCTGCAAAGTGATGAGCACTTCACAGAAAATGCTCACTAAGCCCTGTGATCAGACATTCTGAGGGAAAACAACTCTACCCAGAGTTGGTCTAGTTTGTTTTACAGGTCTTTTACAATGTACATGGTGTTCTCCACTGTCCTCAATCCAAATATTTTTCCTATGCCCTTTGAAAACAAGATTTTATTGCTGGAAACAAAAATGTATAGTTGAAGTATGTTATCTTAAAAGGAATCTGTGATCTTATTACAGAGGAGTGTTCACCAACACCACAAATAAATTCCAGCAGAGCTGGATACTCAGTTGCTTTCATTCTTTTTTCTTTTCTTTTTTAATAAATCAATATGAATGTGGCAGCTCTTCTGCTAAACCTGAAGAAAATAAATTCAGGAAAGTGAAAAGTAAATAATACTCAGTCTGAATGAACCGGTTGTAGATGGGGAAGAGAATTTTTTTTTTTTCTATTTGGTAAAAATATCTATATGGAATCTCTTATACAGAAAAAAAGTMTACACTAAATTTCATTTGATGGCTTACTGGAAATGTGACAATGCCATTCTCCACAATCAAATACTAAATGATTCACTTTGAACTATCTGGTGTCTTTTTTTCCTACTGCAGTCTAATTACAGGTTTTGCAGGTCAAGGACACTTTAACTAGACCTTYTTCTCACTACAACAAATCCTCTGTGTTCCAGAAATAGATTAATTTCTATCTTCCTACACATTATTGCTTTTGAGAACAGGAGCAGTGAATAAAGAAATGACTATAGCTGATCATCCCACATCTAAAAGAGGTGAAGCTCCATCATTGATAGAGAGTCTCCATCATTGTAAGATGACATTGGACAGGGAARTAAAGTTTGCCAAAAGCTATTTAGTCCTTTCTGCTGCATTTTGGTCAACATACAGCCTGCAAGTCTAATAGTTTCCCAGTGCTGTACTTCCTAGGCTTAAATACACACACCTCACAGRATTCTTTGAAACCTATTTAAAACCAAAGCTGTTCCCTCTATTAAGGAAGAAAGGTCTTTAGTGCCATGTTAGCTTTGTGTATCATAACTGTTTGTCCCAAGTCTAGGTACTCCCAAATACACTCGATTTCTCAGATAGTGCATTGCTTCTTCATGAGGAAGCCCACATTCTTTGTCATCACCATCATTTATTGCACCTGACCAGATAGGGATAAATATAATCCCAAGACAAGTTTAGAGTGTAAAAKAGGAGTGAAAAGTAGTCCTAGTAAAAGATAAAATGTAAGAAATAAGTCAATATTGAGACTAAGGGAGTTTTAGTCACAAAAGACCTCTTGCACAGAAGCTGACCATCCATTTCTTAAAGACGTTCAACAGATGCAGCAAAATATTTGGAAATGGGCAAGTCGGCATAAAAGAAGGTGTGAAAACACCACACTGAGATAGACAGCAGTATACATCTTCTGCTGACRACTGAATCTGAAATGCTACATGAAAACAATCTGGGCACCACGCCACAATGACCTGTGAACATCAATAAGGACAGATGCCTCCATGTTACCTTAGGAAGCCTGCACCCTGCTGCTTGAATAAGCCCKAAATAGAAAAGGGAGAGGTTTACAATCAAGAGATACAAGCCTCCTTGACGCAAGTTCTTTTTCCTTTTGAAAGGCTATTCATAAGTCTAAAACAAACAAACAAAATCCAGCAAACAAAAAAGTTCTCCAAATAACCACAACCTCCCCAAAACTAACAAGCAAAATGTTTGTAGACAAAAAGTCTGTCCTGAGCTGCAAGGGGGAAAAGGAGGGAACTCTACACATATATATATTTAATAGTGATTTTATATTATAGTTTAGGAAAGCWCAAGGCTCAAAGCTCTGGCTGGAGTCCAGAATAATTCAAGCTTACTTATGAAATTCAGCTAATACAACTCCATCTTGATTTGCTACATCGCTACTACCCCAGATGTGAACCAGAGTATGTAGAGATAAAGACAGAGGTTGTGATAATTCAGCTGAGTTCATAGTCCACATTTGAGAAAAAAGGAACAGTAATTTACTAAAACAGATGAGACAGGAGGTATCAGAGCAATTCTGGAATGAGTTTATCTGCAATTGCTTCATAGTCATGCAATGGTTAATTAATGGTTAAGTAAGTCCTTGTAAAATTGACAAACTCATGGCATGCTACTGATCCCAAATTAACAATTCACATTATACAGTATTTCAAAAGTCAACATTTGGCATTAGATAAGTAGCCTTTAAAAGTATTTCACACAACAGCAACAAGGTCCATCATAACCAGAACACACGTAAGAATACAAAGGGCTTATCCTGTGAAACTTGTCTTACCATAGCATTTTAAATGAAAAGTCATATCAAGCCTGGCTATACTCGCTAAAGAAATAAGGAATGGGGACACTTGGGCTCAACTCCTAGTTTTSCCAAATTCTATTACATCTTTACTAGATTATTTTAAGTCATTTTGAGTTCCATTTTCTGTCCATCTAATTAACAGGATAAGTGATACTCTATCATACCTGTTTAAGTGTTTTGTGGTCTGCAGGTGAACAGAGCAGTACAACTGCTCCTCACCTACGACAAGACAGATTTTCTTCCACCTCTTGATTCTGCCTGGCATAAGAGTATAAGAGAGAGAGGAAGACACTGGGGAACTTACTACTAAAGCTCTCCAGGAAAGAGACTTAGGTGAGATAGAACAGAAGTCCTGCAGAGGATGGGAGGCAACCTCCTCTTGTGACTGTTCCAATAAACTTAAAACCAGTTACAGGTTTTGCCATCATAGTTATAATTCTGTGAAGCCCAGTAACACTCAGACATGAGCTCCTTTCCATGGCATGAACAGCGAAAGAAGTTGTAGCTCCTGAGACTATTTACCCTATGTGACACATCACTAACACAGCAAGTGCAGCTGCACAACAACCCCTGCCCCAGCTATGTATTTAAAAGCGCCCTGAAGAGTTAAAACTACAGATGCCCCACAAAACACATTTCCTAGGAAACTAAACAACTGTTACACAATGATTTTACATTGGGAACAGCAATTCCAAACAGGTTTAAGGGATGCACTKTTCCCAAACCCTTGCCAGCTCAGAAAAGGAGAAAGTCTGTTGCCTGCTGCTGAGTTCCCCACAAACCCTTGCCAAGACATGGACAGGCAAAACACACCTGTGAGTCTCTGGTGGCAAGTGAGATCCACCCTAGCTTCTGAAGCAAATATTCACAAAAGCCTCCCCAGAGGAGGGCAGAAGTGAAAGTAACGGCCAGTGGCAGACTGCAGATAGGAGCAGCAGCATTTACAGTGCTACTAGACTCACAAAGAAGTGGGTTTGGGCACAAAACTATTTCCCTTAGGTCACTGAACACTTATCTCTATCCGGAAAATTTGGAGGAGGGCTAAAGCGCTTTTCTAATTATTAGATTTCTGCTCCTCTTACCCACTGCTCCTCAGGACAAAGACTGACTTGTCTTCACTTTTCCTTCTTTCACATTGACCATTTTGATCTGCCATGAAATCTTTAGTATCTAACATTATATTTATCTCTGAAAAAGGCCTAAACAAAGCCAAATTTCCTTGTTTCAATACTCCAGTAAGAAGTAAATTACTTAAAAAGGAATAGTCAAATACCTGCTTCAACAGTGATCCAACTTCTACTACATTTTCTTTGAAGTAAGGTAATAATGGCCCTCATCCAATAAGAGTATTAACTTGATGAAGTTTCCATAAGAATAATGGCCAGGAAGAAATGATCACAAAAAGCCAACTGAATCCCATAAATTTGAACATAAACTACACAGTATATATACTTTAAGTCTTCTGGAATGCTTAAGGCTGACTCCTGGCTGAATTTCACAGGCTAGAATTAAGAAAAAACCCCAAACTGCACAATGCCAAATGTGTCACTGACATGACATGGTAAAGTTCAGTTGCTCTTCATGCTATAGAAATTTATATCTACTAAGAATCATATCCCAGACTCTTAAACCAGTCAGGCAACTCATTTGCTTGAAAGCTTGCTCCTGAACGTGGCTAATTTAATTTTAAGTAACACACAGAACTAGAGAAATCATTGCAAGAAAAAAAAGAAAAAGGAAAAAAAAAAAAAGTTTTGTTAGGTAAATCTTACATCAGGATTTTTTCCACTAAAGTCATCACTTCACCAAAACTGCTCAGTGTATAAGAATTATGTGATTTCTGTTAAAAAAGAAAATCTATGGAGTTTTAATTCCAATGCCAGATTCCGAAATATTAATCATCTAATCACATTTGAAAGGTACATGCAAGTCATAAACGCAGGCTGATTGAATGTAAAAATGAATTTAATGCTGCAAGACTATTGGATTTCCATCCCCAATTCCCATCCTCACAGAAACAGACACAAAGGAAAACACAACCTGGCATGAATACATTTATTAGGAAAATTCAGGAAGTGGCAGTTTGGAAGCTCTGGGAAAGCATAAGCCCTCCTAGAAGATGTTTCTCCCAAGATCCCCTGATTCAAACACCTGAACTACTCCATTTGGAATCACTCAGTGCAAAAGGCCATTTTAAAGTCTCATCTACACAAAAGAGGACAAAAAATAATTCTTCTCACAGTGAAATGGTAAAATGTACTATTTTCCATCAGTCAGTAGATGTTTTCTTTGCAGACCAGCCACTAGAGGGCAGTGGTTCACAAGTACCAACAAACACATCAGTGACTCAATTTCTTTAGGCGTTGTTGTTTTAAACCATACCTGCATACAGTACAGCCTCAATGCGGTCCTTGATGTGCTCCGTGTTGCTTTTGGACCCCAGGAGGAGATGGGATGTTCCATTAGGAGAAGGAACGACGAGGGGTCCCACCAGGAACGCCCCAGCAGCACCCAGGTAATTGAGCAGCGACGCGATGGCTGTTGCCGTGGCACGTTCATCCGGCGAAAACCACGTAGTGGAAAGAAATGGTGCAGCGTTCATCACCGTTGGCCCTGCCAAGCCATTTAACAGCTGTCCTCCGTGAATCAGTCTGCAATACAGAACATAAAATCAAAGCCATTTGGATGATTATTTTTATTTATTTACTTAAGGTGCTGGGCAAGATGCGATGAGATGAAATAATTGCACAAAAGCACCAAAAGTCCCAAGCAAATAAATTCTCTCTACACTAAAGGAAGCCCAATTAGACCAATTTAGAGAGCCCAGGGCTTCATTCTCATTTCCTCACAGAAATGGAAGAGCCAATGTTCTGCTCAAAGAAGGAAAAGGAAGAAGGAATTAAAGAGACTTTCTTTGTAGAAGAAGGTATCATGACAGCATATAAAAGGACAGAAGGCTTTAGCAGCAGGAAAGCTCTAAAACTACAAACATCCAAAACCTGACCCCTTCTGTGCCTGCATAAATCCCAACAGAAGATTTATAACTCATTACAGCAGATCCAAAACTGAAACACTTCAGTAAAATACTCTGCATATTTTTTCACTGCATTCTTTATTTTTATGTGCACCCTCAGACAAGCTTGATGTGCCTACAGATGAGCAGGCGGGCTGTCGAGGGCTCCAAGAGAATAGTCGTCTTCAGCAATCTGGCTATGTTCAACACGCTGCTGAAAGAGCTGAGCAAAGCCAGTTTTTCCTTGTTTTTCACACTCATTGAAATTTAACAGATGAGACTGGTGACAAAACAGATACCAGTTCCAAGCGTTGAAGTCTCTAAAAACTTTTATTTAATATTAGCGCAACGAGCTAATACATAAAGAACTTTCTGCAGGCTCTTCTAAACGTGGAATTCAGCCAGAAGTCTTCGACTCTGACTTTTGCAAAAGTGATCAGCCTTGAAAGGCAAAAGCATTTTGGCATTTATACAGGAACCTCATGTCAGAAAAAGCAGCTACCAAGTCAACCAAAATACTGTACCTCTCCAAAGTAGATCATCCATTGTGCAATAACATAGTGGCAGATGCTATTTTAAAATGGATGGGGGAGGGAGGAAAGAACTCTGTTTTTCTAAGCGTAGCATGGACTCTGTTATTGCTGCAAGACTGGAGTTACCAGACATAAAAAGCTATGGCCTGCAAATGGGGAAACATAAGCTAGCACTTAGGCAATGTTTCAAGCCACAAATGGCTAAATAATATACAGTGTGGCAGGATTTTCTTTTTTTCCCTCCTCAAAGCACACTGAGGAAAAAATATACAAGAGAAAAGCTGACAGACTGCTTATCAAATTAACAAGCCAGCTTGCAATAAGAATATATGCTACCAATTCTCAGCTGATCAGAAATTATTTTTTAAGACAATTTGTAAGAAAAATCAAATTTCATCTATCATCTGAAGGAAACACTTTCCTACCTAGAAAGAAAGTAGTATCCACTCTTAAAAATATGGAAATATATTTTTTCTAAAGTTCACATAGCAAAGAGAGATTTCATTGCTATGTGTTCATGATGTGCTTTAGGTGGACTATCAGAAGCTAACTACAGTCAAGTCTTGCTAATTCTCATTAAACTGGGGCCTCCAATAAAATAAAATGGACTAGGTCTAAATAAATAAAAATCACTATCAAAATAATGTGCCAATATATTTTTTTGTAGCTATAAAATGTGAACTAATCACTTAAGGTTATTCTCCAATCCACTGTAATTTGGACAAACTAAGGTATCCTTGTGTACTTTGGTATTTTCATTCTACTTATCTCAGTGTAACAAACTATTCTCCTCTCTACCCTAAACTGTTTCAAGGTATTTGCAGAGCTATTCTGCATTCCAAGAAACAGCTGCATTTCAGTGCAAGTTAACTACTGCACATATAAAGATTTTATTTCAATAGTTCCTTTTGCTCCAGAGAGAATTTAATGCTTGAATTGTGAATGCTAGGAAAACTGCACTACTACAAAATAATGCCATACTAACACCTCTGATCAGTTATACCGCTATGATAATATTGTTCTATGTTTTGTTTAAAAAAAAACAAAGTTCATAAATTGAGAGAGTTATACATACTCTTTTCATGTAGTTACACTTCAGGTTTGAATTACTTCTAATCAAATCCCACCATTCAAATAACGCTCTGTAATTGACCTCTGTACTGGAGGGAGACAAATATTTTAATTTTACCGTGCAGATCCAAAGGGGAAAAAACAGAAAAGCAATGGAGAATTCCCCTCCCCCCCCCCTTTTTTTTTTTGGTCTCTGTGTAGGATTCTTCTGTCGATGTTCCCGTCTGCTCTCTTTCCTGCCCTCGCCAGTCTGGTATGCTGTCTGTTCTGACTGATTTGCCTTTCTATCTGCATTTCTGGCATCTATCAAACTTGACATTATCATGCAGGGAAGAGCATCTCCCACCTTCCTATGGCTTAGTTTTTCAAATCTAACTTACTGAGGTTAATAAACACTATTTTCAGAATAAATTGCCACTGGCATACAGACTCTCTCAAACATCTCTGCATACAATCATAGTCTTAATCTTACTTTATATCCTATTCCAGTATTGGCTTGAATCAAGCTGAGAAAAAGATTATTTGCTGTGCTGTTCAACATATCCTTAACACATCTCTCTAGAGAGATGGGAAAGAGTTATTCAAAATGTGATTCAGTGCATTTAGTAATCTACTACTCTGGGAGACATATGTAGTAGCTGCTACAGTGCATTTAGTAATCTACTACTCTGGGAGACATATGTAGTAGCTGCTACAGCTGACAGAGAGAAATACGAACACAACATTACTGGTGCCTTTCCGCCGTTTGTTACCATGTCTTCTCATCGCGGAACTAGATTGCAGTCTAACAGCCAACAGGACTCTTCTCTAAAAATTGCTCCAACATTAGAAACATTTGTTTCCGTTATTTCCTCATTTTCTTCTTGCTTCTACCACCCAAAAGGAGCAAAGAGCAATTACATTTTTTTCCCCCCAACAATTGCAGTTTGATTCTGTACAACAAGATATGTCTCCTCTGAAAACAGGACTATTGAGGCAACTTTAGCTCAGGACTAAACCCAGAGAGAAGAATATTTTTAAGACCTATTACATTAATAGTGTGGTTTTGATCTATTCTTTATCCACCTTGTTCTGTTTTCCTATGCATTATTTACATAAAAAGAATTAGATGGCGATTGGGTATCAAAAATTTAGTAAACTAAGATCAAATAACAGAATATGTCAGAGTGGAAGGCTTTTAATCACAATCATGAAAAACAAACTTAGGAAAAAAATTACATCAAAAATTCATCCCTGACTTACAAAATAATTGACTACTATCTACCTTTTATCAGGAGCAAGTGAACATCTACACAAAACAGCTTATCTGTTACTATCTCAGGAGGTAGGTCAGAGACTCATTACAAGAAGAAAAAAAGTTTTTTTGTAAACATGACCCTGGGCTTATGAATTTGTGTATTCTGCTAGATTTGTAACTTGTAACTGAACATACAAGCTCTTTACAAAAACTGCATGATTTTGAGGACTAGCACTAAATGCTAATGCTAAGTATAAAATATCATAGTATCATAGCATTAAAAAAATCAATATAGATATACCCCCACACGTATGTATATAGATTTATATCAAACGTACACACACACACACACTCTCACACAGAAGAAATGATCATATTCCTGGACTGGCCTCTGAGTTGGGAAAAAAAGGGGGGAGGTTAAATCATATGCAACCATAGAAATTAGAGAAGGAATAGTCTTGTTGAACCATAATTGCCTTCTTTTTCAAATTTTTGAAAGTTAAAATTTAAATAACTCAAATTATATGGTTTCCATCACTTCCCCCAGAGAATATTTTATATGCGAGTGTTATGAAGTAACCTGGTTATACTTGTTTTACTCACTCCCTGCTGTTACACTTGCAGTATCATAACAAGCAAGTAACAACAACAAAAAAAGCATGCAAAGCTGTAAATGCTGAAATTACAATATCACTGAAAGAACTGAGTATTAAAGAGAGTGAGATTATACAGGAAAAAGGCTTTAGTGATTGACGATAATATTCTACAGTTACGATTGGAAAGAGCTTCCATTTACAGTCTGCTTTACTTATCTATTTTTCCCAGTATGGGCTGAAACTTTTCATGCATGGTTGCAGTCCCATAAAGGAACTGGATTTGTTGAGCTATTCAAAAGCTACGTGTTACATAAACACTTTCCCTATGTAAAAAGGGCAGACATTTAATATTCCTAGAGCAGTATGTCTCATGCCTAGACTCAAGAGCATTTTACAAGAAGAATCTTACTAGTTTCCTTTCTCAGGTGGTGAAAAAAAGGCAGTGGTAGAAGAAACAAGGATTTACCCAAGAAGTGACCTTTAACACAACTGATTTAAACCATAATACTAGTAAGAAAAGTCTCCAAAATGCAGTTAAGATATGCTAATTGAGCCTTCTTCGGGAAGGCGAGGAATCGAGAATTCACATGAGCATTTTAATACTAATTTGCGGAGTGGAAATAGTGTTTTCACCATTTCTTTGTCAGGTAAGACACTGGAGGAGAGAGGCAGTCCGCCCCAACGTGCAGCTCTGACTCTCTAAATACAGATCTTCTCTGTCAGGTTCTGATGAGCTTCTGGTCAACTGGGAAATTAGGTCTGTTTAGGTCCTAGAAGGGAGAAGAGCTCATCAAGAGCCTTGTGGAGACAGGCTTTTTGTTCTGTTTTGCTTTGKTTTTTTTTCAAACCTTTTACCATGCTTTTTTTATGAGCTGTCACGAGAACTGATGGCTTGGTCATTTTAGTCATTACTTGAACTTCTATACAGATGCTACAAAAAAAAATAGTAATCCAAAATTTGCCACTGTCCGGCAAACTGCAAGACACAAGGAAGTGACCGACAGAGCTTGTCTGCGGCTACAGGAAGACAGTGCTGTAGCAGGCATCTTATGATGGAAAAATTTAGCAGATTATTTGTTGATCCTTACAATTAACTTGAAAGGGGATTTTGCATAAAGCAGTTCACATTTTACAGAAATGGATGGCTGATTTTTCCTTCACATGTTTTCAACGAGTGAAATGTTTTGCCAAGAACTGAATTGTTCAGGTCATGTTAATTTGGAAAACAAGTCAGTTTACACAGCGATTAGCGCACTGCAGGAACCACTGGAAGCAAACGAAAGCAAGTCTTCTGCTGGAAGACTCAGAGCACTTTTCAAGTACTATTGGATTTAGCCTTATTACATGGCAACACAGTAAGGAAGTACTTCCCACTCCAGGGCATCTAAACTGATGCATGATGTAACTTGCTTGCCCAGGAAAAGGAATATGGAAACACATGGACTTAACTACATAATACACTAGAAAATTTATAAATATCTACAGATATCTATCCAAGAGATCTTGGAGGGAACGGGTACCAGTTTTGTAAAGAAGTAATCAAGTTATGAAAATGACAGAGCTTGTCCTTTAGACTCATAATAAAAATAAAGACAACAGAAGAAGCCGAAGTGGAACATTTTAATGCACTTTTTAAGGCAAAGGCCAAACTAAGAAGGTCAAATTCATGATTTATAGCAGCTCATTGCCATGTGGTATACAGGAGAACCTCATACTAAATCCTGTCCTTGTTATAACCCAAAGACAGTGCAAGAAGGATCTATGTCTAGAAAAGAACTGAGAAGAAATATACCTCTGGAAAAAGCAATGAATTCATCTATTAAAAATAATTTTCTGAAAGATGAATTTCAAGGAAATGCACTTTCTTTCAATATTTTCATTAAATGGTGTATATCTATTAAATGATATTTATATTACAAAAGCTTTATGGCTTCTGGATATTCATGGATTTAGGCCATTAGCATTTTTTAGCTTGTTTTTGATGCATGCAATCATTGATATGTGGAATAATTTAAAGCTGTTTTTCCCCATCAGTAAGAAAAATTATTACAAGCAGAAAGCCTGAGTCACTGTGTGGTACATTATCTCCAGCAATAAAGTAAAAAAAAAGAAAAAAGAAAACTTTTACAAACATACTGTCTACCATTTTCATCAGGAACTCATCTCACATTTCACTTACTGTAGCTACCATGACCTCCTCAAAAATCTATCATACTAAAGGAGCACACTTTGAAATAACTGGCATCAGAGCACAGCATCTCTCACAGATATTACATCTTCACATCCCTTCCCTCACAGTTGAGGAAAACAGCAAACAAATCTGCAATATGCTGAAGAGCAGAGAGTTTTGGTTTTAAGTTTAAAATAATTGAAAAACACAGTTTCTCTGAAACTGTTATTACCGAGAGTCTGCTGAGAGAGAGCCAAGAATTTGCAATGAAAGAAATTGCAATCTTGGGGTGAGATGCTGACGTCTGTCACACAAACTGACGGGGRAATGGGACAGCACCAGGGCACAGCGAGACCCCTGACATTACGGTGACAGTCACTTGCATCCTCACATCACCGCGCAACGTTACTGAACCATCATCACAGCTATCATATGTTTGACAGTGTTTTTTTAGTTAAAGTTTATCCAAGTTTGAAAGACGAGGGCATAAAAATTCAAATCCCTTTTGGTATTTTTAAGAGTTTTTTCTTCCTTAAAGTCAACCCATTTCACAAACCCGTTATGAAAAGACAAAATCTTTACAGCAACACTTAATTCATCAAACATGAACAGACCTCAAATAAACCAAACTGCTGTACACATAAAGCAAACAATTACATTATGGACTAACGAAGTAAAACATATTGAAGCAGCTTCTCAAGGAATGGCAACGGGAATGCCTGCCAGTCTGCTATCAGGACTGCCCTGTGCTGAGAAGTGTCATAGAAATTATTTAGTACAGGATAGGTACTAAGTAGGATTTTTTGGTGGAGGGTTGGGAGGGGGGTAAAATAGTAGCAAAAGACATGCAACAAATTAAGGAATACTAAGGGATGAATAAAACGCAGGTAAGTGCTCCTGCATAACTTTTGTCAGGATCAGTGAAAGAGCAAGAGGATATTTTGATTACAATGCAGCAACTCTGATATTAGGTCAATCAGCATGAATTCTTCTTTACAAACAGAAATTACCCAACAGAGTAAGAGTCACTAGACATGACTAAGGCAAAGAGCTCAAAATGATTTAAAAAATTTAAGTTTTTTACAGTTGAGGGTAATGCCCGCTGTTATTATGAGCAAGTGCTGAAAATCCCCCAAAATACATAAATTTCTTTCTTTATATTATAAGTTTATCCTAGCTGAGGCCTTGTAGAAATACTGTGCATTAAATATTACTGCAACATCAAGCCCCTTCCGGGATTTCAGAAGCTCCTTTCAAACACCTACTGAATTAACCACTCCAAAACTGTTCACAGCCTTTTAGTCTCTGTAATTTGCTAACTCAGCAGTTCTGCTAATTCAGCAATTACTACCAGCCCTGGGCCCAGCTGATGACATCCTGAATGCCAGAGCAGAAAGCTTGCACAAGAGCAAGAGGAAAGAGTATTTGTCACCCAAATTGTCAAGCCGCCTACTGCTTCCACTAGAGTTGTTTCAGTTGAAGGAGAAGCTGATGTGGCTGCCACCTAAATGCAAGTGCTGATTAGTGTCTGTCCTTGTATCACATGAAACAACTCGTGCAATGACAGGCAGCACCACTGGGTAACCAGAAGGACACTTAACCACCCACTGAATTCATTGCTATGTTGGAAAGCAGGACAAAAATCACCATCACTTAGGAACAGCTTACAAGATCACTCTCTTAAAATAGCAACTTTGGAGCATAAGTTTAAGAAAACTTCATAAAGGTCAATCTGGTGTAGGTAATAAAAACAAGCTAAACTGTTAAGCTACAGGGCTTAAGAGATTAAACATTCCCCTTGAGAATTTACCTGGGAATGACTTGTCTCTTCCCCTCCCCCCAACTTATCTCTTCTAATGATAATAATCATTAGCCAAACCAGGCATTAACCAGACTGAGCCTTCCCCCAGCACTGTAACCACAGCACAAACCAGCAAGTGCCATTAGCACCAGGCAAGTGCTGCATCTCAAAATCTTCTTCATACGCTTACTGAACTACATCATAAAAGCAGTTAAGTTTATTCATCCTTTTACTCCCAGAACCATGCTTTGGATTAAACAGCTTTTTCATTTCTCTTCCACAGAGAGTTAGGGAGTGCACAACATGCATCATGCTCTTTTATTTATTTATATATATACATTTTTTTATAGCCAGACTCTCCTACCATCCTTATTCATAAACAGCTCTTTTTATTCCCTGAACATTTTAATCACTGTTCTCCACAGTTTTTCCAGTTAGGGGTATTCTCTCAAGCACAGATGACCATAACTGCATTCATTGTCGCCAGGGAGTATGACTGCCCTAAYATTTCCTTTCTCTACTGGAATTACCTCTGATGCTCCCTTTGGCATTTTTTATGCATCACATGGTGTCTCATGGTCATTCCAGGATGAGAAAATAAAAATAATGAGATGAACCCAGGTCATCATATTTTACGTCACAACCACAGATGTTAGATATTCTTTAAGCCTTCAGGGATGAAAAAGGAACATGTGGAACTATTAAAGAATATGTTCAACTATAATATCGGCAATAATACCAGAATAAAATATTTAATATAAATCGGGTTACAACTAGCTAATAGAAATAAAACGGACTAAAGAGGTAGTAAGAGAACATTAACAAATATAATAAAGGGAAAAAAACAACATCAACTTATCTAGGAGTAAGCAAAAAATTAAAAATCCTTAGAAGCGGTATTATGAAAGAAAAAGCCCTAATACAGTAACTACCGATCACCAGTGTTTCCCCATAAGAGATTATATATAAGACAACTGTCAGTGAATACTGCTCCAGCTTCCACCATCATATTCTAACTTGTTGGCTTTGCAACAAATGTTTTAAATTAAACTTTCTAACAAGCAGTGCCTCTTGCTGGCATGAGAAATCTAGTGTAAAGGCCAAACCTTACCAACTCACAGCATACAAAGTCCTAATAAATTGCTTAACTACTGTATTCTATACCAATGACAAATTAGGTTATATCCTTTACTTCCATGTCTTTAATTATCCTGTCTTTGAAATATTTTTAAAAAGTCTTACATCATATGATCAGACTTAAATGCTACAGACTTGGATCTATGGACCGATTTCATCATTTCTTTCTCTTCTTTCTTACTTAATACAACTCACTGGCAGATCTAATACAGCCTTTTGACTAGATTTGCTATTTTACAATCATATGGGAGTCCTAAGTTGTCCTGTAAAACTATTCCTAAACATGGAATACAAGATAAATGTAATGCACTATGTGGGGGGCAAAAAACAATCCTAATTTTGCCTATAAAAAGATGGCCTCCTAAGTAACTGTTAACATTCAGGATGTAAAATATTGAAACAGAGTTCAACGAAAATATTCAATCGGTGCTCAGCTGTAATCAAAAGGAAAGAAAACGAAAAGAGTGAGAAGACGATATGCTACAGGATAAGGCTATGGAGCACTCACAGTTTGAATAACATTTATAATCTGGTCCCTACAGCTTAAAAAGCACAGGAACTGAAAAAGCCTATGGGAACACCATCAAACATAATCAATGTAGGAACGGGTTTCCATATGAAGAATGACTGATTAAATTGCAACCTGGGAGTCTGGAAGGACACTACGCCAGGGAAATGACAGAGGTGTATAAAACCTTGAGTGACTTGGAGAACACGAACAGATTGCTTATTGTTTCTTCCAGGCAGTGGGCATGAAATTAAATTTGCAGGTGACAGATTTACAAAAAACAAAAGGACTTGGCTCTTCACACAGCACAGCTTCAAGTAGAGGAAACTCCCTGATGCTGCAGAGACTGTAAGTTTTACAGATCTTTGCAGTCACAGTTCAGACCCAACAAGAGCTAGTAAACATGAAGATGCTACTACCTCTGATCACAAATCTCTTAACCACAAGCTAAGGCTAAAAGTGTATTCTGGGGAAGTATCAGGGTACATTTGCTCTGATGTTACTTTTTCCCTAGGCATGCATTACCGGCCAGCACATGGGGCAAGAGGTGAATACTTCATTTGTTTCACCTGCTGCCAGTGAGAGGCATCTGCCTCTCACTAAGGCACCCTTCAGATTCACACAAAGCAGCTGCTAGCCAAAGCAGAACGTGTCCTTCTTGCAACCAGACCACATCATGCCATTGGCCCAGGCCAAAACAGCTTTTAGGGGCCAGCACAGGCCAGCACACATGAATGCAAGTGTCTGAAGTGGCAACTTCAGCTCATTCCCTGAATTCAACTCATTCACGTCAGCAAGTGAGCTTTCTTGTCCCAATCACGCCCAGCACCTGCACAACTTGGGRGACCTAGAGATGCAGCCAAAAAGTGATAGCAATGTTCCTGCAATGTCCAGCAAAGAAAAGATGGTACAAGCTTAGAAATATTACAATTTGATACAATCTTTTATGTCCTGTATGTTTTACATTAACTATGAATTTAATAACTAGGTGTGAACAATGAGGTGTATAGAGGCTTTCATAACATTTAGGAAGGTTTAGGTTTTTCAGTTTTCTTTATTAGAAATCAAATTCACTATCACATGTCACTGGCGCTTACTTGACAAGCTCAGATACATGTGGTAGATGAGAAAAATTCTCTTTCACCCAACTTCCTTAACTGTATGATACCATATTGTATATTAGCTTCACAGGTTAGTGGGCTGGGGAGGAAAGCAGGTCAATGAGAGCATACATGCAAGTAAAAAGGTGCTTTATTAATCAATAAGTCCATGTACAGGTTGGCCTTTAATCTCATGTAAATCCATACTCCCACATTTTTGCTATACACTCCCATTTTAGCCTTTATCGATTTCTTTTTCAATTCTGACATGGATTCCCAGTCTAAAAAATTTATTAAGCTCTGTTTTAAGTCACACTGGTAGAGATTGGGAAGATCATCCTAAAAAACAGCTGCTTCACAGATACGCTCAAATGTACAACCCAAATTCTTTATAAACATATACATGGGTATCAAATGAACTGAAAGCAGGGTTGAGGTTTTTGTTTAAACATGACTTGAAGAACTGGAGTTAGTCTTAGTCAGCAGCTATATGACAGAGCTGAAGAAATAATTACAGACTGGAACAGAGGCTAAGAATGCATATTAAATATACTACAGGTCTGTGTGTGATAAGGAGTATAAAGCAGCTAGGATTAAATGTCAGTCTTAACAGAGATTGCCTATCAGCGCAATCTCAAAACAGAAGAAATGTACTTTAGTATCCATCCTCACCKTTGAATTACAAGAGCTTATTTGAGCTTTTCTACAAAGTAGAACTCAAACTGACAAACCTCATGAACATTAAGCATCTTAACACTTACATAATTTCCCACGGAAATCCTTCAATATATTACTACAGATTATCCCAGGGACTGAAGGAATACATTACAAAACATGCAAAAGCATTTGAAATAATTCTAGTTACACTGACTTCAGAAATACTTGAAAATTTGCTTCTGTGTGATCTTGCCCATCTGACYGGCTGATTAGTGTTCAAATAGTCATATTAATGCAGATACACATTCAGAATACACTTATAGTTTAGGGCTCAGCCTGTTGTTTCTAACAYAGAAAGCAGAAATACTTCTTTCAAAAATATTATTTTATTTTGTACCGAACTTCATGTAACTGATGCAAATTAACATTCAGTCCTAGCCCTCGAAACAGTGCAGTTTACCTGGTATAACATTGCCCTGTATGTGCAATTATTGACGATGTCTCAGGAAATCTTCACTAAAAAGCATACCTCTGCTTCACACAGCTATAATTAATTCTCTATAGATTTTCTTAATTGAACCATGTAAAATATCAAATTATTTCCTCAGGTAGAGCTGCACCTCTTGAAAGTCTTCCTGKTTTTTTTAGAGCACAGGAAGTTAAGAATTCTATCAATTTCAGCTGGAGAAAATGTTTTTTATCAGCATGAATAAATAAAATAAGTAATCTTCTCTATCACGATTTTGCTCAGGCTCTTTTTTTTTTTGTCTCTATAGTTTTCAGCAAAAGGTATCATATTTCGTATATTTCAGACATTATACAGTCCTCAGTCTTTCTTTCTCCAGTTAAAGGTGTCTTTGAATGTTTCTCTTTAAACTTTTATTTCTCCCTTCTCCTAGGTCTCTTCAGTGCAGTTACACTGGAAGATCTTGTTTAAAGGCAAACCAGACTACCTGGAAACTCTTTCCCATTCCCAAAATGCTACCTCACATCTAAATCTCTTTTTGAGGATTTCTTCTCTGCTTTTTCAGTTTTAATCCTCACCTTGGTACAGCCTAAGGCAGCAAAGGTCTTTCAGTATAAATCAGGCTAAATCAGAAAGGCTACATAAGACCCCACATTTCACTGCATTTAGACTACCTGTGTCATTTCAAAAATACATATATTTAAGCTATGATTGTTCAAAAGTATCAGACTGGATATAAAGCATCCTTTAGCATCTTTAAAACAGGGCACAAAACAAGGATAGCTCTTCCATGACACCTTAATGGTTAGTTTCCACCTTAAATAAAAAGGATCGTTGTGAACAGTAGCATAATATGGTTAGTTCAACCTTCTCACTCACAAAGTCCTAGAACGACGCTCTGAATCGGGCAACACTGTTAGCAACTAACATCTCTAACAGGGGACCCTTGGGCTTTCTTATGTACTCACTTAGCATCCAAGAACTGAAATTATATCTWTCCCCTCCCCCTCCTGCCACTACCCCGCGTGCAGTTCACTAAGCTACGCATTGCATTTCACACTAAATATTTTGCTTCTTTAAGTTAAAGACTTCCAAGCTGATTTTCAGTGTAAGTAATCCTAAAGGATGAGGGGGGAGGAAATAAATAAATAAATAAAAGCTTGCTGAAGTAATACAAAAAAGTATCTGGAAGCTGACTAGACTTCAAGGGGAAGATTATAACCTTTTTTTTTAGGTACAAGATTATAACCTTTTTCACTGTCATCTTCTCCTGAAGAATTCACAGCAAGTACTTTTAATCCTACAGCAAAACCAATGGTACTGCTACCATTATGGAAAGTGGAAAGTGGAGAAAAACTCCATGAAACAGACAACTGATTTTCTTAAAAAAAAAAAAAAAAAAAAAAAAAAAAAAAAAAAAAAAAAAAAGACTTGTAAACCAAACTCTCTTTAGACACAAGCAAAAACTCTTTCAAAATAAGTCTTTCTGTTAGTGCTTACACATTACAGAAGCATTACTAGTAAGGAACTAGTACTGCTACTGTTTTTGAAGGAGCAGAAACATATAATAATAATCTTGCATTCCTCCTACCTGCTGGTGTAATTATGAGACTAAATAAAGTTAAGTGAACAACAACTCATCCACAGTCCCTGACTTTAAGACTAGAATCTGACTCCTACGCTTACTGTGGACTCCCATAGGTTCAGGAGATGTTGATGGGACAATTGACTTGAATGGACTGAATTTTTAAGGAGTCTGCTCTCTATTACTGACTCTTAAATTGTGCACATGCAAAAGATATGTTTCTACCACCAAGATAGTACAGTATTACTTTGGAATTTCAACTGGAATAGGCCATATGAAAAGCATCATTTTGTATAAATTCATCTGTCTCACTGTACAATCTCATATATCCGATATGAGAAACATGAGCTAATTATTTAACATTTGCATACAAATTACATATTTGGGGGTTTTGTGGAATGGTTCCCTGTGTGATCTTGGGCCAGTTCTGAACCTCTCTAAATCTCTATTTCCTTGTTTGCAAAACAGATTATTATTAGTTATGCATGATGGGGTGAGGCTCAATTAACTCATATTTATAAAAAGCTTTGGGATCTTCAGATACTATGCAGAAGAAGGACTAGAAAAATTAATTTAAAAAGCAAAGAAGCATTTAAGCCACTTCCATGCAGCAAGTGTTCTGTGTGTCAGCTTCACACAGAAAAACCTGTAGGAACATTATTTTGCAGCAGCAGCAAAAGATTACACTAAGAGCAAATATAAAATATGTATATTAAAAATAACTTATCCACTTACTTCTTCCTTATTTCTAGGTCTGAAACTGGAACACATCTTAGGCCAGCTCCCAATACCATCAGGGATGACGTTAATAACACAGTTACTCTCAGACCTAAAATGAAAAAACAACAGTATTTCACACACTAAGTCAGCAATACTGCAAAAAATGTAGTCTAAATACATACATTTACATGCAGTCTCACATAGTTATGCATCTCAAATCAAAACCACTTCATTACTGATATGAATTACAAGTATGTAATGAAAGCCCATGTTACTTTCTGTACTTCCATTCCAGGACTATGAAGGCTTACACTTGGCACACTGCTGCATCCTTGGAACTGAAAAGTGATAGAAGTATCATCAAAAGGTACCATGTTTCCTTCAGACCCAGAAGTGTCAGGGAGTACGCTCCAATGTGCTATGTGAATTCTAGTTAGAGCCAAAGAACTGGATCTGCACATTTTTTCTCCAAACACTTAATYAGTGCACGTACAGTACTGTTACCAATTTCTTTTGTGATGCAGACACACATTTCATCCTGAAGAAGTAACTATTTATTCAGTGGAAAAAAATGCAAGTAATTTTGGTAGGCTTTGCAATTAAGACCAAATTTTTTGCTGCGCTCAGCTCAAGTYGTCAGAGGTTGTAAGCACAGTACATCAGAAAAAAAGCTGCAATTGACCAAATCCTTGAAAATGCTTCTCCCCCCACACTGTAACTCTGAACCAAGAAGCACTTAGATCAGAAACAACCTTGTTTCAGTGCTGTAATTCCATTTACCAGCAAGTTTACTTGCTGCTAAGGTGTTTCCATCTCCAGGAGGTGGAGAGAAAACAGTGACAACTGAGGGGCTTAACCTCCGGAGTCTTACAAAAGAAGTACATGAAATATATACAATTAAAAAGCACTGCTATAATCTGCTTCTCAAGAGTCGTAAAACTTGACAGAAATCCACAAATGCTGAAAATAAAAAGCCTTCAGAATTCTTAGCAGAACATAATGAAACAATTAAAGAACAACAAATACAAAGTGGTATCTCTAACATTTACATGAAACTGCAGTAACTACCCAAAACAGCCAGTTGTCCTTTTACTGACTATGTTAATCCACTTAACAAACAAGCAAAAAATCTGTTTCCCTTCAAATTGCCAAATTTCTGAGAAGCGCTCCCTGGATGTTAATGACTCCCTGTAATTAGAACATTTCTAGCAGTCACATCAAGCATTTTGTTCTCATATGATCTTCACRAGAGATTTCATAGCACGCATTTTATCAAACTGTCATTTTAGAGGAAGGCATATCAATTTGTTGTTTGTTGCAACAGCTCCTGGGGGACCTCAGTCACAGATAAGGGACTCATCGCACCGGCCACTGCACGCACCAGCCCAAGGACGGTTGCTTCCTCAGTCAACCAAGCTCAGGATAGTCAGAACAAAAAACAAACATAGTTAYGGCTACGGGTTTTCTGAACTGAAGTGCGACTCCTCTGCTCTAGGCACTGCTGGCAGAAAAGCAGCGCGCACTCCTGGGGTCACCTCACCTCCCTAATGCCCCAGAGAARCACCATCACCCCAGAAGATCTGTTTGCTTACAGGACTTCCAACGCCTGCTCAGGCTTGCTCATCGACTCTGCATTCAACCAGCACATACTGCTGTTAAACTGGACTTTCAAGTGTCTGTGTTCAAACAGCCTTAACTCAAATGCTCATATTGTGGCTGAAAATCCTGTTTTCGTTCATGTTTTCCGTGCAGTTGTGTGAGCTTTTACGGCACGCTTCAACCTGTGCTGCCCAAATGTCTCACAAAACACTAAGAAGTACGTTAGGGGGTGGTAATAATTTCTATTGGGATTGCATATGCAATGTTTGCTTTGTCCTTTTCTCCCTTGAAATGATTTTTTGTTAGCATTGCTTTACAATAAGAATTTGTACGTAATTAGAATTAGAATTTTATYGGTGGAAAGTCCAATACAGGTCTTCTAACTGAAAAATCTGAAGTCTTTCATTTGGAAGTGCTGCTGCAATGTTTCCAGGAAGCTGTAATCTATGTCCTCACTTTCTTACTCTTCCTGCAGACCTGATGCTCTCTGAATTACATTTCACAAAATATGTCATGTTCTGCCTTTTAGGCGATAAAAGGAAAAGAAGAGACAACATGGAAATTCCTGGCCCTGTGACATACCAGGAGACACAGTTCAGGTATAAACCCAGGGCACAGAAGTAAACTAGTGTCACAGGAACATTTAACATTAAATCACCACAGCACACTTGAGAAGAATTTCCATTTCAAAAACTCCAATTTGATTTTTTAAAAACTTTTAAATCAATAAAAAGTTTTAATTTAAATCTCCATAACGTTTCATTAAAACAGTGAAAAAAATAATGTCAAAATTTTCCACCAGCCCTAATTCTAGGCTTAYCTTTAATGTCAACCTTAAAAGCTAGGTAATTTTAAAATAATCACTGAGAGCCTTACAGTCAAGATACTATATTCAATCGTTCCAAGCATTCTTTGAAGTCTTCATCTTGAAGGCTATAAACTGTAAAGTGCCACCTTCAAGTGTTTTGATTGCACAGATGATTCCTTGGCCTTTTGTTTCATCTTAACACGCAAACACACCTAAAAATTCTTTTGGTTAAATCAGCATGTTGAAAACMATGACATCAAAGCGAATGAGGAAAAGGCTGCTGGACAAGACGACAAATCACAAATTAGACATCATCTTCCTTGCTAATTCCATGACTTATTTCTACCCTCTGAGCACCGCCCCTTTTCTTTTTACTTTAGATTCAGAGAGTTGAAAAGTATCTTCCTTTCCATCTGTGTTAGAAAGCAGTATGTCTTTAATAATGATTATTTTATAATTAAAATATTTTTGCTTTGAACTTTGTAGTGGCTGTTAAACCGAATTAGAAATCTTGTATTACACAAAAAAAGTACAAAATAGTGTTTCAGAACAGTGTTATGTATCATGGGGCCAATAAACAAGAGTTAGCAACAAAGCCTGAAAAAAAAAAAAGCATATGAACATTGCAAGAAATTATTCCCCTATTTTAAAAGCAATAGGCACAGCCAGGATTTTGAATAGACCTCATCACCATTACTAGTTTTAAATGCAACTGCTAATTGATGGGAAGGGGGCACTATATTTAAAAACAGAACAAAAAACAAACAAACAAACCACCCCACCCATCTTCCAGCTTTTGACCCTCTCCTATCAGAGGTTTCAGGCAAGCAGTTGGAAAGGGAAGGAATTCTTAGAACAAATTTTCTGCTGGTGGAGGAAGTTTCCTGTTCTTTAGAGCATTTCTTGCCAGCTGCTCATGCCCAGCTTGCACTTGCTGGAGATCCTGGGGGCTCCACAGACTGCAGTGAACACTGAACAAACCGCGGCCACGTTCTCAAAGGACAAACAGCACCGACAGTAATAGAAAAATCTGAGCCAGCAGCAGAAATTCTGAGTCAGTAAGAGACAGAGACATTAATTATCATTTATGAAGCCAATAATCAATATTGTTTAACAACTGAAATTTCTCCTGAGGCTAATAMTATAGTTTGCTTTACAACTTCAGTAGCCTACACTGCATTTGTTTTTTTATTTCCTTTTAAAACAGCCACCTCCAAACTCTTGTCACTATTAGGTATTCAACACAACTCTGAACCCATATCCTCTAAACTCTCCTGCAAAACATGGATTTTGAGTTCAGCCAAGGTCATGCTGTACTAGTAAACCTTAATCTCACCTGCACCAGCAGGTTATGCCACCTGGATGTTGCCCCTGGGACACAGCTATCCGGCCCACTGCAGCTTCCTCTCCTCTCTGCCGGGGAAGCAGCGGGTCCAGCAACATGCAGTGGGAAGAGCTCAGCTGCCCTTCTGCCAGCCAGAGCCTGACACTGAAAACAAACAGTATCCAACCTCRCTGCAACCACGTCTAATGCAGCAACAGAAGGCAGAGGACTCCTTCTAGCACCCAGCTGCTACTTCAGCTTTTTCACCCTCACTGCAATGACATCAAGTGATAATATCTAACACAGAGTTGTGTTGTCAGGCTTCTACAAATTTTCCAGCATACCATATTTTCAAGATACTTTTTAAGGTACACTAAAAGAAGATGCATTGCCTCCTCACATTGCATTACTGACAGTAATGTAGTAACTGATTTACTATGCCTAGTTTAATAAGAAACTTAATAAAAACACTGTGCAACTACATTAAACTTCTCATTCTAACTTATTATACAGGATCACTTTGTTATTCAGAAAAAGAACACGATGTAACAATTATTTATTACCTTTGTAAACCTTCAGGAAGTGTGACCATTCCTTCTCTCGCTTCTCTCAGTCACCCAAGATGATAAAACATCACAAAAAACTTCATTTAAACATTTTGCAAGATAGGTGATAGCATTTTTCTGATATCAAACAGCAAGAACCAAGCTCTACTACATAYGACCTGTTTGAAATAAATTAGACCCAAATGTACATTTATCCTCTTGTCTAGGTACAAAAAGTAGACCTTTTCCTGTATGGATACTTTTTCTGGGCAGGATGCACATGGCAAGGACAGATTCCACTCAACACTATTGTGCCAGTTTCTATCTGATGGGGATGGTAGGTAGAATGGGATCTCCAGACAAAACTGCAAAGAGCCTGCAAAGAGCAGGCAACTGCTCTTCACCATTTCTTACAGCTGTTGTAGCAGAATCTGTCAGCAATTGCTGCCTAATCAACATTCAGGCTGTCAGGAGTTTGAGATTTCTTATAAATTTGCTTGTGATATTTAAATTTGAGGAAACAAATGAAAACAGCATCTTCAAATGAAATAGTTTCTGTTGCCTGTATAGAACTTCTAGTCAAGGTCAGAAAGAGAGACTAGCAGAGGATCCCAGAGGAGAAGTCAAAGACACGGGGGAATCTACAGAGCGATCCCTGTCAAATCAGGAACAAAGGCTGTTGCCAGGGTTGAGATCTGACCTAAAAAGAAAGCTATTTCTGCTGCTAGCACATGTACCAACACAGCAAGACTGCATGCAAAACTGAAAATACATCGGTGGTGACCAACACTTGTCACCACCAGCCCCCTTTCCAGGATAACTCTCCAAAGATGAAAAATATACTTTACCTGCATAAACATTTTCAGATAGCCACTCACAAGAACATCACTCCTATACTACAGGTTGAGTATGAATCTTGTAGAAGATTCCATCAAAACAAGGAGTTTCAAGTACAGAATATAGTGTTTCAGAGAGAAGACAGTCATCTTGAGAGAAATAACTGAACATGTGTAACAATGAAAACTAATTTAGAAGACGCTAGGATCAGATAATCATGAGAAAGCTCAGTGTAATGCGGCTGACAATTATGACAACCATGCAAMAGCCCCACTATTCTTGATCTGATGCATCTTCATCTGTGTCCTCGATATTATGGAACTAAGATATCTATGTATTCACTTTCTAATGGTATAGTTCACTTTTGAACTGTGTAAGTACTTCTTTTCTTGCTTTATGTTATGTTTATATTTTTTGACTTAACATGCGTTAATGAATGCTAAAGTTCTTATTTTTCAGTTGGCTCTAGATATAGGTGTTTGACTGTTGTACCTGTTGTAAGGAAGAACAAGATCCGGCAAGAAGACACAGGGTGCTTTTGTGTCATTTCCATCAATAAGGTCAAGCTCTGTAATAATGCAATCAGTGGAGCCATTCTGCTTCAACATTATCCCAACATACTAAGAAACCATATAAATAATCTCTAGGGAGATGATGTCGAGAAAGGCATTGGTTAATTCTCCAGCTCTCTATTTCTCTAAATTCTGTTGTTGTAATACTGAGTGATCCAAGTTCTTTTACGGTGCCTTACACAGTTAGCTGCATTAACAAGTCGAGGGTAGACTATACTATTTCCAAATTCCAAATATTAGATTTTACGCAACACTTTAGAATTTTGTTACTGTAAATAAAGTACTCCTGATTTCAAGAACTGAAGAGGCTTAATATGAGGTTTTAGGTATACAAAAAGACARTTTACAAGTATTGAAATTCCTTCCATTTGTCAGCTAAGTTTTTTGCAGCATCCTAATAGTTCAATGACAACAATGGAAAAACAAATGACAAAGATCCAGGTTAAAAGTTTGGAGAGCAAGTTTATACAAATGTAAATTCTATGTATCAATCCAGAGACTGACTTTTTCCCTGAATAGGTAAAGTTGAATGGTATTAGCCTATTTTAGAATCACTTTTAACCTCTTTACTAAACTATAATTTTCCATCTTCTATTTTCAATCCTTAGCTTCAACAGAAATCAATTATTTCAGCTGTTCATTGATGCTATAATTTTTACTACAGGGCGTCTCCATTTTGTTTGCAACTAATCCAAGTGCAATGAACTTATCTTAATTGTTATACAGTATCTCTGTGAGAGGAGAGTCTGGGGCAGCAGGACTTGCCTCTCTGCTGACATACCTTATGAAACTGGGCAGGTTACTTCTGCTTCTCTTTCCCCATTTTCCCCTCTGCTTTCTTTATTCAGACTAAAAGCTTAGAAATAGGAACTGCTCTCCCTATTCATGTTACAAAGGCTAGCCGAACGGGGTCACCTTACCCAGAGTCAATGCAGTGCTGGGATACAAGGAGGGTGAGGGGGAAGAAATAATAATAAAAAAAAAATAAAAATAAAAAAAAAAAAAAAAAAGAAAGGTATTTGAGTACTTACTAAACCTGCGAGGTGAACGTGCAGACAAACACCCCAAAAGGTGTTCTTTCTTCCTTTTTGTTCCTTCAATTCAGGTACCTGGTTTCTACTCTCAACTCTGATATTTACTGACACGTGAGGATTTGGGCAAATCATTTAATCCTTCTCTGTCATTTTATAAACTGAAAAACTACATAAAGTTACTTGGCACAAAAGTGAATGCACATAGACATACAGTAACATACAATATGATATGTACACTGATAATGTAGTCGGAGAACTAAACTTTCTTAATTATTTTGCAACTAAAACATAGATGCTCTTTAACAAGTCCAGAGTAAGTAGAAGATGACAAGTTTTAGTTGTAATTCTCATAGTTCTATTTTCAGACAAATTCTGAAAACCCAAGCTCCTTTCAGTACTGAATAGGGGAGAGGAAAGCTTTTTCATTTCTCTTTCCACTCGTTTCAAGGACTCCCGATTGCACAGCAGGCTTAATTACCATACAACTAACTACAAATCCTTACCTGTGGTGACAGAGGAGAAAAACAATCTCTTGTGTGCACATCCATCAGGGAAGATGTTCCGTCATTATCTCAGTGGTACTTGCCCACACCACCCAGTAGCACATGAAATTCTTCATTTCAAAATATAGAGGCATTTGCTTTGTCACACCACAGTAGCAAGAAGCAACCATGCAAGCAAGGACTGGCAGCAACACTAAATACCACCTAGTAGAACTGCTAAGTAGGACACTTAGTACAAAGATTCTCCTTTTTGCTATCCTATCCCTGCTGCAAGTCAGGGAAGAAAAACCGTAAGAGTCCTGTCAATGAATTATCCATGCATACCTTGTGACTTTTAGGAAAGGTCATGGAGTAAGCTTTTAACTTGTGCTTGAAAGCTTTTCAGTTCCTTCAAAACTACTGCAGTTCAGATTAATATTGTCCTAAAGGATCAAAGCCATTACATTGAAGTTCATGTGGTTAATCAATTAAAACTTAAGAAGTATGGAATTTCTAAATGCAGTTGTATTTGAGGTATTGCGTTCCAGAAAAACATCAGYAGGTTTTGCAAAAAGCAGAAGACCTCTCACTTTCAAGACATATCACTCCCTCATGTTGAGTCATACTGATCTCCAGCTTTAGAAAGAAGAAAAATCCCAAATCCTTCCTCTACTACAAATCTGCATGAGAAAGCTTAATTTATAGCTTTTGAGGAAGTTAGTGTTGACCATAAGCTTCTGCAAAACAACTGGAGTTACAGCACGGCTACAGAGTCACATAAAGCACATGCATGTGAGAAGCATTGAAAAATAAAAATGTGACAGGAAGTGGTGGAATGGTTCTGAGTATCACCAGTTAGAAAAAGGTTAAGCAAGCTACTAATTCACTTGTTCCACAATTACAACTAAATCATCTCTTAAAGAAACTTCTACCAACACTGTCTTTGGTCTACTTGGTTGAGATCACATTAGATTTCTACTGGGAAATGCAAACAACATTCTCTAAGAAATTTTGCAAAATATTCCAACAGAAAACTACCCAAGACTTCACATTTGTTAAATTTACATCTGCTAACCTTAGCAGTGATTTTTTTCTTCATCAAAAGTGTTTTTTTAAAAAATCCAGACAAAATTTTCACAGTGAGGAATACCAGTTTAGGATCTGTGCTATGCACCATCATCTTCAGCGTCGAAAAAGCAAGCAGTTACTATGCTTTTATGTGGCTTCTTTCTCATAAGTAGGGCATTCCYTACCAGAAAAGCAAATCGGATAGAGATTGGCCATGAAGAAGATATCTGAACTTTATTAACAAGTAATCAACACCATTTTTGCTTTCACTTTAGATTTTTTTCATTTCTACAACATAATGTGAAACTTTAACTCTTGAAAACAACACCAGCCAAAAATAATTAATAAAATTTGCTTTGTTTACACATGTGATAATGCTGTTATTAGTATTCAGAAGACAGTAAAGCTGAGTTAGTTTGACGTTACCAAAGAAAAACGTTCTTTCTTTGTTCATACTTAGTTTCTTCTGATAGGAAAAGCAAGCAATACTATACAACCTCTTTAAAGGAAATGGACTCTGTTTTCACAGGCAAAGATCTGATSTACTTTTCTCTTTATTTATTTTTATATGGAATTATAAACTAAAAGAAGTTACAYACACAGCATAAACTTACAGCTAGCAAAACTATTGCAATACAACTTTCCRAAGTACCTTGATACTTTCACAAATACCTAAGAGAAGGCCCAAGAGATTTTGATAACAACTGAGTTAATTTGTCATTTATTTTATGTAAGGTAATACGAGCTGTATTTATGTAGTTCAGTTGCTACACTTAAAAATTTCTAGAAGAAATCAGTTCAGTAAGATTTCTATATTTGCAAAATGTAGCAAGACAGTGATCAGTATAATGATTTTTTAATGTCATCTGTTCCAAATATACTCAGTTTTTCTGACTGCCTGTTCCAGAAGTAGAAAACTACCAGACAGAGCAGCCACATACACTCATACAGCCAGCTTACATACCCGTCATGGGGCCAGATAGCTGTTATCATCAAAACCACACAAAAAGAAATACTTGCATTTTTGTTATGTGATGGGCACGTATCTGGAGCATCCAAGGGGCATCAGAGAAGCACCGGGAGCAGGCTGTGCATGGCCTATACCTGAAGCTCCTCAAGGGAAGAAGATATAAAGGACTGGCTGAATAAACTGTTCTGGTAGACAAGAGGAGGCTCCCACTCTAGAAGCACTGTCATATTAAGTCCAGAATTTGGCTTTTGCAAATGCAGGATACTGTGACCTCGTTCAAGGTAAGGGAAGTCAAAATGGGCAAGCAATTATGTATGAAGAAACCTCCCAACTACTAGTTTTAAGAGCACTTCTCAAGCTAGTTCAGAAAAGCTATGTTTTCCAGTCTGTGGTTGAAACACTGCACAGACAACCCAGGATATATAAGGCCACCTGTCACTCCCTTTAGTTTGTTGCTGACAACCTAAGTCATGTTCTCATACAATACTTCTGCCTCTCACTCTCTCTGGAAGAAGTTTGGTGCACTTTTCTCCTTGCCTCCCACTCTTGTTCCTCCATCCTTTCTATTCCACCACTCCCCTCCCTCCAGCTCCGGATCTCACCTCTGTATATACGCCTCCCATGTTAAAATGTTACCCTGTCCTGTACCTCAGCCCTTTAATTCTGCCTACTTCTTCCCATCTATCCAAGGGCCTTTCTCACCTCTAGTGTTGATTCCTTCTGCCCTGAGCTTCTCAGATCCAGTCTCCTCTTATCCTCAACTGCAAGAAACAGGGGAAAATCAGAGTGCAAGTTAARCAAGCCACAACAGCAAGGAGACACACAGGTGAGCCAGGAGATAGAAGAGAAAGCATGTCAGCTAGGCAGAATTTGGGGCAAGAGGTTATGAAGGAGAGTAAAAAGATGCAAACATTTAACAGGGGAAATATCAATACAATATTGATCTAGTAATACACTCTCTGTAGACAACTTCTAAGAGCTACTGCTGGCCTAATATCCTCCTAGCTGGAGCTGTGTTCTGACACAGTTCTGGGATGGTTGTATGCTTTAATAGTGCTAGCATTCGCAGTTGGTAACAGAAGTAAGTAATCATATTTTATGCTTGTAAATGGTTTCTCAGTTTATCAATTTGTCTACATCAAGGTATAGCAAATCACATATCCAACGCTCAATGTGCATTTATGTTCAGCGCACCAAAGTATGATCCTCCGACAACATAATCATTTCTACTCTCGCGTGACCTACATGATGTTAGGATTTTGTTTTCTATCATAATAAAGTTGTTTTAAACCCAGAACAGTTTACTGATATTCTCCACTGTGTGGCCTTTTAAACAGTTGTCCTAGCAACACCGCAACAGCTGCAGAGAAGCAAGAAAATGTGTGCRGGAGCTGCCCAAATGATAGCAGTGTTAAGAGAAATGTCTATGGAAACATGGTACAAGGCAGCATTTGGGGCTGATGCCATCTTTAACAGAAGGAGCTAGCACCAGAAGAGGACATCTGTCTACAGCCCTGACTGAGTGGAAAGCATCAGTCTGGCCCATCAGGAGGTATGGGAAGTGGTCCTAACAATCAAGCTAGTACTGTAATGATGAATCATAGTGGCATCAAGTTAATACAACTCATCAGATTCTAATTAAACCACTCCATGTTGCTAATCACTCTGTGCATCTCAAGTGGTCTTTTGCAGTACCTCTGCCTCTAGTGAGGGTGGGCCAATCAATTCTCTAATGAGTCCTCACTTCTACAAACCATGCAAATACTCTGTGGGCTTTCACTGTAGCCACTATACGTACACACAATTAAGTAACAAATCTGAGTTTGTCTCAGTCTTCCTTCTTCCTTTCTTCTGATGGCGTAGAGAAGCATGTCTATACACACATGCTAAATGATCAAAATAAGATTTTTTTTTTTCAAATCAAGCTGATCAAATATCTGCTCTAGAGGGATTTGCCTATATTCAGTTATTTAATTGCTTCTTTCATCTCTCCACGTGAAAAGCAATTCTCTATCTCATCTCTTTCAAGATTTGTTAGTTTAGGAAAATTAATCCCCTTCACAAAATTTGATAGGTTTGGATCAGTATCATTTATGAGACAAGGAAACATGTATTGTTCATAGCATTCAGTGGAATATTTCTACAGAATGAGAGAGAACARTCTGGGTAAGAGATGTTTCCCTTCAAACTTCTTTTGCATTTGGTTAAAACACTTTGACCACTTGCCTTTTCATCAAATAAACACAGCTTTCACTTCAATTAAGTTAGGATATTGTCTCCTTCATTTTATCAAAACACTAAGTTCATGTTTAACTTTCATTAAAACCAAGGGCCTTCTGCTGCTGCTGTTGTAGTTAACAAGACCTTTGCCATTAACATAAATGCTGCTGAGTAGAACCAGTTTCATATGATAAGAGCAGTCTTAGTAATCTGAGGATGTTTCAGTCGAGATCCAGAACACTTCTTTTTCTCAATGGCTCCTTGCCATTCTACCCACGTTTTCTTATCTGTAAGTTTTCCCACAGATATTTCTCTTCAGTAGACAGTACTAACCCACCAAAACTGTAATGCTTGTATATACTTATCACTGTTAAAGTCTGTAAATCCCTTTAGCTTGATCTTCCCAAGTTACATTAAAGCCTTACAAACTTACACCTACCTTATCCTAGGAATCTTTAGTTGAGGCTCACGCTTCCAATTGACCTGTGAACTATTAAATTGGTCTTTTTGAAGTATCAGCCCGATTTCTTGCATTAATGCATCTAAAGTAAATGAAGTCTGTTCTTTAGAGCATGACAATAAGGAGTTGAAGATGTGCTTCTCAGCCACAAGATGACAACACTTAAGATTAAGGCCAATGATTTACAAATTTTTATGCCCCCATTAACCAAAAAAAGTGTGCTTCTGTGATGGCTTAGGACACTATAGTGATACAAAAAAAATCTATTATAAAGTCAGTATGCTGCTGTAGTGCCACCACAGAAAATGTTTGACACTCTCTATATGAGCAGTGATACTTATCTGTAATTAGAGCTGCTGCAATTTTTCTAAGTTATTAGCAACGTGCTCCAATTTATATTTACTACCACAAGGCCTGAGAGCCTGAATAACAGATAAGGACTTTGAGATGCCAAGGACAATGGAAACACCTAACAGAAGGAAAATCTTCCCCAATTGTTGGCTCCACATAACCATTTACATTTCCACTAGCTTTTGAAACAATCTCCCATTTCTCGCTTCCTCTCTGTACTCACACTCGCATCTTCTGAAAAAAAAGCATTTCACAAACACTTCCTAGATGAAAATCTAATACAAGGGGAAAACAAGATCAGCTCAAGTCATATTCTTCTTATCCCAGTGACCCTAGACATGAACTAAAGTGGTCCAAAGGTCTCCAGAAGCAGAGATCAACGTTCCCACGCTTGCAGCATATGCTGACAATTCAGGAGCTTGAAAGATGAAAGCTACTATACAGAAGTCTACTGGACCATCAGGTGTAGCTTATTCTGCACACAGGATAGTAACTAAGGCATTCTTATATTAGTAAGGCCCAATTTAGTATTCACATGTACAATATTCATGACTATTTTGTCAGACTGCATTAAAGGATTTAACTTCACAATTCCCTTATGAAAGAGAATAGAAGTACCAAATCTTTATTGGGAAGGAATATGATGCTCTGACAAGTTAAATGATTCAAGAGATAGCAATGAAATCAAGAGTATGCTATTCAGGAAAGGCATAGCTATTCATACAAACAAAACATTCACAGTTTCAACAGATGCATCAATCTCAGCTAAAAAACGAAAACTAGTTGATCAGTGAAATTTTTTCCTCTACACTGTAATTTAATCACTAGGATAACAATGCTACATTTAAATTTAATTTTAGTAAAATAAAGTGAACAAGAATGTTTATACAATCCATGTAAGGGTATATCACTTTACAAAAAGGAGTCAATAAAAAGAAATAGATTAAGTTTCACTTTTATGAGCACGATGTCAGATTTCTTCAAACTCAGTGCAAGATTGGGCTCATTGTACTCCAAAAGTTAATGAAAAACATCACCACTCAATTAATGTAATTATCATAAAGTGTTTCTTTCCTCACTGCCTTCTTTTGATTACATGGGATCATAATGAAGATCAATACTACATATTCCTTCTAGAGCTTCACTGTCGCTACAAATTTTAGTTTACAAGAAGGCCAGAGGACCAGACCCACAGAAGTTTTTTATTTCAGTAGGAGTTAGTTGTACAAGCATCCTAACAGATCTTTATGTATATGTTTACAGTTCCCATGAAATGCAACACTGTAGGCACAAAACATTCATAAACACTGACATATCACATGACAAACTATAGCTAATTTTAACCATGTAAACAAAGGTCCATTCAATGGCTCACCGAAGTCAGACGGAAGTTTCCCATTTAATTTCAGTCTTATTGAATCTCTAAAAGATAATTATCTTTTAAAAATGGACTCAGATGACAGATTGACCATGAGCCAGCAATGTGCCCTTGTAGCCAAGAAGGCCAATGGTATCCTGGGGTGCATTGGGAAGAGTGTTGCCAGCAGGTCGAGGGAGGTGATCCTGACCCTCTACGCAGCCCTGGTGAGGCCTCATCTGGAGCACTGCGTCCAGTTCTGGGCTCCCCAGGACAAGAGAGACATGGAGTTACTGGAGAGAGTCCGGCATACGGCTACAAGGATGATCAGAGGGCTGGAGCATCTGCCCTACGAGGAATGGCTACAAGAGCTGGGCCTCTTCAGCCTGGGGAAGAGAAGATTGAGGGGGGATCTTATCAATGTGTACAAGTACCTGAAGGGAGGGTGTCAAGGGGACGGGGACAAACTCTTTTCAGTTGTCCCGTGTGACAGGACAAGAGGCAATGGGCAGAAATTGAAGCACAGGAAGTTCTGCCTGAACATGAGGGGGGATTTCTTCGCTGTGAGAGTGATGGAGCGCTGGACCAGGTTGCCCAAAGAGGTTGTGTAGTCTCCTTCTCAGGACATATCCAAGGCCCGCCTGGCTGCAACCCTGCRTAACATGCTCTAGGTGACCCTGCTGAGCGGGGAGGTTGGASTAGRTGATCTCCAGAGGTCCCTTCCAACCTTACTGATTCTATGATTTCATTGCTGAAATACATCAGATAACACACACATGGCTCCACTGCACACTCCTTCCTTTGACCTTTCTTCACCAAGAAACCAACCAACCAAAACAAACACCTATAATTCTACTTACATGAAAGCCTCTTAAAATGCTTTTGAAGAGGCAAAATGGCAAATTATGCCTGCTCAAACATAATACTGTTTGTTGAAACACACAGCACTGTTCAGGACTAGGTAATATTATGGATGTTGCCACCATCCTTACTGGGGTGCTGTCATAAACTGAGTTTGGAAAGTATCCCCCACACACTCCTCCGAGGAAAAGAAAAATGCACTAGTAAAAGTATTCATTCAGCCTGAGGAAGGAGGAAAGCAAGAATGGGGATAAATTCATTCCCAAAAGAGGAAGGGTTTCCAGTTGCACTGTGACCCGTGATAAACATCTGAAAACTAATGTATTTTGTGAACAACATGAGCCCAGCAAATATATAAATCATCTTTCAATTCACGTGGCCCCCAAAAACACTAGCTAGATCCAGGTTTGCTACAATGCCTCACAAACCCTTCAAATACAGAGTTTTCATCTTTCAAAAAAAATGCCTATTCTTACCAAAACCATTTAGSGCTTGAAGTAAGATCTTCCAGAAATGCAGCCTTGTTAAAACCATCACTATTTCCTTCACAAAAATTCACCTTCAATTGAATAAAAATTGGGAAATCACTGCAGATCAGCAGGAATATGGGCCCAGCTAACCGAGACTGTATTTTTGATGCCRCTTCTGACATTAATTGTCTTTCTGGGTCCACAGAGTCCTTAGGGGAGACAAGGCTGTGTGCAGTATCTTCGCCAGGAATTCTGCAAGGACTCAATGCTGACATCAAGTATACCTTTCCCAAACAATCTTCCTCACAGTCTCCAACCACGTTACCTATGTCAACTCCAAACAGGCCTCTGTTAAAACTCCAAGAAATAGGTTTGACAGGCCGGGAGGGGAAAGGTCACAAAAGCAAAGAAACCATTCTAGGTTAGAAAACAAAAAGGTATAATTTCAAAATCCTGGATCCTTTATATCCAGAACTGAGGATCAGCTAATTGAGGCTTAGTTAGCACATCATTTACTAAAAATAAATACTTCTATCCTCTCTTCTCAGAGGACACCACCCTTCTCCGAGAAACCGTGTTGCAATCGAATCAGGTAGTCTGAGTAATGCTTCTTATAACCTGAAAAGCAGATTATTCAAGTGCCTATTCCTCAATATTCAACTTCTCAACTTATATTTCATTAAAAGAGGGGGATCACTAAAAGAGGGGGAAAAAATGAACACTTGTAAGCAGCGGTGAAAGAAGATGTCAGCATGTCAAATGATACAACAGAATTTTGGTACAAAGACAGGTATACATTTCAAACTACATGCTACAATGAACAACTAAAAAAGGCACATAACTTTCAGACTCAATCTGAACTATCATAATACAAAATCAGACTTAACTGGCAACAGATAGCTTTGTATCAATACCAATCAGAGACACATTTAACTATAAAAATACAGGACTATCTAAAAGCAGAATCTCCTCTCAAATTCTGACATGCATCATCTACAGGGTCATACTTTTGATTTCTCTCTGCTTTGAGATGTTGACATTTCACAAATACTTTTTTTTTCCTCCAATGACAGATGCATGAAACCAGAAGTATAAATTGTGTAGCTTCTCCATATTTTTGGTACCAAGAGTAAACTCAACATAGAACTGCAAGCATTTAGTCCCCCAAGCAAGTAAAATACTGCTCTTGCAAAGTCACACTCACCACATTTACAGCTTCAGAGAGTCAGTTGCACTCCTCCCAGGGCACATGCGCTCTGAAAAGCGGATACCTTCTCCCCAACATGCCTCTGAACATCTGTGGAAACGTGCACCACCAGAGCGTTGTGCAACACTGGAAGGCTTTTTCTGTTTCACAGAAAAGAAAGTGGCAGGACTCCTCCACTACTCGCTAACAAAGTAAAGAGCAGCAGTTTCCCTAAGGGAGTCATCCCAAACAAGCTACAAGTGAGATTAAGCTATCCACCACCAGCAACACTAATCACATTACAGGAACAATAAACCACTCATGTTTCTTTCAGAAAATAATACTGAGAAGCTCTTTTGTGAAAGAATGTGTTGCATAACTCAGAATCAACTTCATACAAAATGAAGAAACAAAAATATAGTCTTAGTACTTACTGGGATTCAAAATTAGAAATTAGTATTATTTCCTTTATAACACATACAGAGTCATAGCCACATTGTGCAAAACAAAGCAGCCAAAGTTATAACTTACTTTTTAATTTTAAGATAATTAACAGGACTATTATACAGTAGTCTAGACAGAAACTGCTGACTTAAGACTAAATTGCTGGAAAGCASGCTGGCTCTCTAGCCACCATGGAGTCATTTGGAGAACATATTTTCAGCCCAGTAGGTTTTATTCCCCCAATGTCTCTTCAGTTGTAGGAAAAGCAATTGCACTGCTTCAAAACACATGCCTTTTAAACAGCTTCTCTTCCTGCCTTCCTTCACTTTCCCCCTTTCACTCTGTTTAAATGAGTTATTAATTCCTAAATAAATGGAAAGAGTATAACTTTAAACCAAGATCCATGAGGGTATTTAGTCTCCTATCTTCTGTTTAGAGGCCTGTTTAAACAAGAGTTAAAAAAAAAAACAAACATTTCTGTGGATTTAGGCCCAAAAGCTTAAAGCTGCAAACACAAGTACTTTATCTCACAGGTTCCCAACGTGACCGCTCACAAACTTAACAGGCCTCAGCAAAGGTCTCTCACCACAACAGCTGTCTCCAAAAGCATGCTACGAAAATGTACTGACCTGAACATAAATTAGGGAGAACATAAGTTCTCCCTGTTTGTCTTCTGAGAAACCCAGACAAACAACTTCTGGGTTTGTGTTTGCCATCCTTGCATCCTCACAGCACACAACGAGGAACACCCCTCTAACTGGATGCCAGTCCATTTCAAAAACCGAATGTCTTTCCCAGGTGAAGTAGCCACCCTGAACACTGACGTTACCTGATCCAAACATCAACACTAATATTTGTCCTACAACTGATTAACAGAAAACCCGACACTGTCAGTACTACCAGCTCCAGGAGAGATGCCCACATGGAAGTGCCAGGAGGCTGATCTCCACTGGCCCTGCACCTCAGCCACCAGGTGAAACTCCACAACTCCTCCTCATTTTAGTAACGAGGCCTCTTCCTTACGCATGGCCTCGGTATGCATCCGCTTCAACGACAAACTTAAAACAGCGGCRGAGAGGCCTCGAACGCGTTAGCCACCCCCTCTTAAGCGCCTTCCTTATGAGGCCACCTCGAGGGAAGCCACCGCGCCGCGGGGCCTTCTCGCCTCCGGCTGCGTTACCGTGACTCTGCACGACACCTCGCGCATCGCCCGGACCCCACGGCACCCCGCCACGACCCCACGGCACCCCGCCACGACCCCACGGCACGACCCCACGGCACCCCGCCACGACCCCACGGCGCCGGGGCGGCCGAGGGGGCAGCCAGGGCCGGAGGGGAGCCCTGTTGCGCTCCTGCCGCGCCCCCGGCCGTCCTCACCCTTCTTGTCCATGAGCCACATGAAGAAGAAGCAGGGCACGAAGCCGATGGGCCCCCAGAAGACGAGCAGGGCGATGTCCCAGCCGCTGAAGCCGAAGGCCAGGCGGGCCGAGTTCTGGATGGGCCCCCAGCTGTTCCACACCAGGCCCTGCGCGAAGCCCAGCACCGAGAAGAGCAGCAGCACCAGCCACCGCCGCCCGTAGACGCGGCCCGCCGCCGGCGCCAGCCGCC